>NW_015113229.1:55802-123916 GCF_001443285.1 Poecilia latipinna | reverse complement strand
AAAAACAATCTTGGGAAAAAAAAAAAAAAAAAAAAAAAAACTGCAACAGAAAAATCTAGGCAAACATATTGTGGCCTCCTCGCCTCTGTTGGTGTTTTCTTTGGTCACAGTGCCAGCGAGAAGAAAAAAAAAAACAAAAGAAACAAAAACAAATTTGCCTCTATTTATGGATGGGCTGGCTTCAAGTCTTTTAGGTGTAATGGTGTGAGAGGAGTGGATGAATGTGCCTATTTGTGTTGGAGACATTGAGATGCTGGACAGAGCTCCATCATGCTTGCAGAGCCAAGCCATCCAAGTGGACAATCTGCCGCTGCTCCACTAACCCCCCCTCCCCCCAGTCCACAGCACACACCACTCCTGACTCCACCGCTTTCTGCTCCAGCTTGCTGTGCAGCGTGAAGCAAAACAACAACAACAAAAAAATTAAAATGGGCACGCAGCTCAGATGTTGATTGACCAGACGCCTGGCTACATATCTCAACATGCTCTAATAGCTGGTGGTTTATCTGCCATAACAGTTCATATTTCCTAATTTGCTATTTACTCCCACTCTCGGAGCTCAGCGGGCCACGGGGTTCTCCTTTGTGCTGCGGGTGGTGGTAAGTAGGTAGGCACGTTTTTCATGTCAGGTATATTAAATATAACTCTGGGACGCGGCGAGCTATTCCACACCAAACCCAGTTGTCACTTTCACTCGGCTCACTCTACATCCAGGGGAAAACGCAGCTGAGGGGGGGCATTTTTACACGGCTTTTCAGCTAAATGGGCATAAATCACTGGTTTCATTCAAACTAAATAATCACAGACCATAAAGGAGCTACTTGTCTCTCGCCATATATTACCCACCAACCCCACTCCAAAAAAAAAAAAAAAAGTTCCTGCACGCAATATCGTGGCCGTTCGCGACAAAACATAGGAAAGTGACGTGTAATCCTGTTAGTTCACAGACATGTGGAGTGGCCGCGACACTTTTATCATATGTGTCCATTTCTATTTGGGGAATCAGCGGGATAAAAATGATTACTCCTCCGCAGACGGCCCTGCAGGAGTCCGCCAAGGGTGTGTTTGTGCTACAGCAGCTCAGGCGGGTCATTTATAACACGTGTTGGGAGGGACGAACGCACCGGGGAAAAAAAATAAAAATTAAAATAAAATAATAAAAATAAAAAATTAAATGATACAAGAAGCTCTATCTCTGTCCCCCTGCTGTGAACCTTTGTTGGAGGAGCTAAAAGATTTGGGATTCGCTGCTTAAGCTGAACATCATCGCACACAGCTTCCACAATATAACCTGCAGCAAGATAATATCTTTAATTTGCTGTGTGGCAGACAAATCTGCGAGCTAACTCGCTATTCAACAGTCGTAGTTTAGCTCCACGGAGCTGCTTTTCTGCTCAAAATCTTTATCCCGTTTTTTTGTGTGTGTGTGTGTGTGTGTGTCTGATGATATGGGTATTAAAACAAGTTTGAGCTCTAATCCACCTCCACAGTCAAAGTGGGATTAATCTCGGTGCAAAGGGAGAGTCACCTTGCTAAAGCCTGCGAGCGACGAGAACTTAAGAATGAAAAATCTATACGTGCCGGTGTGATTTCGCACGGGCCGCGACGGTGACGACGCCAGCTCACTTAATTACCAGAGTTGCGTTTAATGATGTAAAAAGGAAAAAAGGAAAATCAGAAGTTATATTAATAATGACTTCACGTGTCCTTAATCGGCCTCATCCGTCTTTCAACAATGCAGGTGGGGCCGCTGGGAGAAACCCACATGCACGTCTGATTGTCCCTCATTCAGAAAGAGAATACCGTGATCAATCCGTGCCTATCTGTCAGGGCTGGTTCCCGCTTCTGTCTTTATTGTATTTTTGCACAGGTTTTTAACCGCAGCTATCTGATCCAAAGAAAGAGCTAAATTTGACAGATAAAGACAATGCAGCTCTTTTTTCCCTCTTCCACCCCCAGTGCTCTCCGTTTATAATCATTTCCGGTTCAGGGCTGTTGTCTCGTACATCACTCCCTGCTTGAAGCCCTGACAGTGATATGAGCAGCGCCTCGGGCCGCTCTCCTTTCCTCCCACCTCCTTTTCCCCCCTTGTGCCCTCTTTTATTCTGTGGGCTTAGCTGACCTTTGGCCCGCTGCTTGTTTACTCTCATCACTGAAGTGTGAGCAGGAGAGCCATAAAGGCAGAGCCCTGCTGGGTTAATGTGGCCTGCTGAAGAGGAAAGGGGTTCCTCTGGGCTTCTCCACCTCATTCTGCTGCACTGTCAAAGCCTCGAGACAGCGCGCTGAGAGAGAGGGAGCTGTTGCAAATAAAGCCCGAGATTTATTTGGAACTTTCCTGTTTTGATACCGTAACGCTTCTCTCTCTCTCTCTCTCTTTTTTTTTTTTTTTTTTTTTCCTCGAGTCTCTCTGTAGAAGTGACAGGATTTTGTCAGCGTTTCTACCTCCGTTTCCAAAGCAGCCTGTTACTGGCCATGTGGCAGACAGAACCTCGTGCCTCGAGATTTTGCAATGCGAAAATTTTCTATTTCTCCACAAAGTGAGGCACAAACTAGCAGATGAATCAGCGAAAGCCACAATTACGACCCTCACATATGGAAGTCGGTGCTTTAAGCTCTGACACATTGTTTGTATGGTAAGTAGTAGGAGTGGTATTTGCCATACCATTTATCAATTGCACCAAGAATAACCCGATTTCATGGTTTTTGAATCAATGTTTAAAACAAAAACGATTAACACAAAATACATGAATATCATCAATTAAAAATGTTTACAGTAAGAGCTACATATGCATTCATTTCTTCTTATTTGGAATAAGTGCAACACTGCGCCAAGCTGACATTAATGGTTAATTTGTTGCAGCACACAAGAGAGATGAGTGGAGTTCTTTTAGTTTACACACCATTTTTCTCTGCTTTGTTTATTTCCTTTGCTGTGAAAGTGTAGAAGGATTCTTTCCACCAGCTGACTGGCAGTGCACAGAAAAATATGGAGGCATTGCAATGATGCAGTAGCCGACGCTCCATGTGAGGAGAGAAAACTCCAGTCGCTCTGGGACTTTCTGCAGCGTCTTATGAAAGGGATTTCAAATGGTAGAAACAGTTTGACAGGAAATATTCACAGTCTTAACCTTTGAAAGCCTTTTGTTTTGTCTTGATCTCAGTAATCAGAGAGGAAGACGAGGAGAGAGACACGGAGAAGATACGAGAGATTTCTAAGCACCGTGAGAAAACCAGGATGGGCCAAGTGTTAGTCGCTAACGATGCTGACAGAGACGAGCTTCATAGCTTATTACCAACAAATGTAAAAAGGCCATGTCACAGCTTTTTAATTAGTCTGAACTTTGACGGTGTCTATTTATGCATCTAAAATATTTACGCTAATCTTAAATTAGCACAATTTGATATTAATATATAACAACTTACTTTTCTTTTTGACATCAGGACCACCTGAGGGTTAGACATACAGTCTGGACTAGTCCAGTGCAGACGTCCACACCCTCCACTAATTCTCAGAAACATTTTTTTTTTATTATTTTTTTGTGATTTATGAAACCTTTACATTTGAAACAAGAAATTTGAGATTTGTCATTTCCCCAAAATCTAATTTTATAATTTATATTTTAAGCAAATCCAAGTCATTTATCGTCTTGTGAGCTGGATATGTCGTCACACCTCTATTCATTACCAGTAACCCTGACCTCCTGCCGCTCCTCCCTGACCACGTGCCTCAAATGAACAGCTCCGGCCGCGTATCGACACTCTGTTCATCTAATTGCATCGATCCGCAAAGGTCTCCGAAAGCTAACTGGTCGAAACAGAATTTATTTTCTGCCAATATTTGCAAAGGTCATCTCTCTTAAAGCTGTGGAGCGGACAGGGTGAGTGGAGAGGATTCCGGGAAGAGAGGAGAAAGACGTACAGAAGCACGGGACCCCTTCTGTTTCTGAGGCTCGTCCAACGCAAGGCTTCAACTCCAGCTTGGCTCTGAGCATCTGAGCTTTCTAATCCACCGTGTTATTAAGACCCGCCGCCAAAGCAACACGCCAGAGACTACAGAGGGCTCAGGGTATCCGTTTCACAAAGAGGCCAAGTGTCACTACAGCCGCGCTCTGCGTCTCCTTTGACTTCATATCATCTCCTTTGTCATGGCGCCTGGATCAGTAACCTTCAGCTGCAGAAGTCGGGAACTGGCTCACATTACCATTGAAAATCTTTTGTTCTGACAAATGAAACATAAGGATCCTCTTTTATCGACATTCTTAAAGGTTTTTTTTTTTTATAGAAAAAGAAGAAAGATTGGCCTACATCCACATGGCACAAAGAATCTGAAAGAAATGCCTGCAGGCACTCCCTGGTATGTACAGTAATTAACATGCCATTAACACATTAATACACATTAACTATTCCCAATGTTAATCGCAGAGTAATTACCATACCTGATACCGCACTGTAGGGAAGCCAAAGCACATTTGCCACTTTGTGTTTCACTTTCTTTGTCGAGGCAGTTGAAAGGAATGAATTGGTGTGATGGCTTGAACTGCTTTACTCGTCAAACGCTGAAAAGCCTGAACAACGAACATCGTAGGAAGCGATTTCATACAAATAATCTGGCAGTTCTGATGTTATTAAAAACAGAAGAAAGCCTTTTTTTTTTTTTTCGATCTTGGAGCAATGAGGCTGAAAGACTGGCATGGACAATGATTCTTTCTCTCGATGATTGGAAGCTGAATGAAAGAAGGCAGGGAGCAAGACGGAAACTGGGGAATCCCTGTCTGGAATGGTGATGTATTTCCTCCTAGCGCAGTGAGTGATAAGCTAATCAGCCACGCTGACAGTGAAGTGTTGCAGCCCCCCCCCCCCGGTGCCAGGTCAAGACTTCTCCCATCATACACCAGCAGCACACGCTAAACAGACAGTCGTGGAGCCATTGGTGGCGGTGGAGTGGTCGAGTGACAAAAAGCGGCTCTGGTCAGAAAAGAAGATCTCTGTCAGTTCAGGTAGCCTTTGTCCCTCGTCAAAGATGATGAGGCGCTCCTTCCCCCCACTACAGAGGAGGGATGTGACAGGGGGGTGGCGAGGGGGCGTAAAGGACGGAGGAGGGGTGCTTGCCACTCTCGACCCACGACGCCAAGACGCGCATGGAAATGGGGGGAGGAGGTGTGCGAGGGGGTGGGAAAAGACAACCCAAACAAACATCTTGAAGACATTTTGCCAGGCACACCAAAATTAATCACTGTCCCACGGTGGCACTGACATTTGTGGGAAGTGACACGCAACATGACAGACTAGAAGGAGAGGATGAAAGGAGGCTGAGGGAGGGTGGGAGGGCTGGGGTAAACAAGAGCCACTGTCACTCGCTGTGATCGTGTGTGATGTGTGTATTTGCGTGTGTGTGTGTGTGTGTGTGTGTGATGTGTGTATTTGCGTGTGTGTGTGTGTGTGTGTGTGTGTACGTGGAGTGCCCACTTTGTTTCCTGCCCTCCAAGACTTGGCGTGGGCAAACGGCCAAGTGGAGTAGTGATGGCTGACCAGACCTGACTGCGGCGGCCGCACGCAGCGGTCGGGGAGGCTGGCCAAATAAGTGGACAAGACCTCCGCTACAGATCAGCACACTGACTGACCCTACAGGACTTGTACAGCATGGGGGCTCCATCATAGGGTCCGCATGGTTCACATGGTCTGATGGTCACAGAATGATCCACAAAACATGGATGCTTGGTGGGGTTTTTGGGGGATTTTTTACTTTTTTTTTTTCAGGACATGCCAAATCTTTGAGGGACGCACTAAAAGCATGCTCAGTCTGTTAGAGAATACCATCCCTCCTCTGTGCAGACTCAGTTGGGGACTGTTATTGCACCTCATGTTTCAATATTTCATTTCATTCCACTTATATTGAATTATCATGTTTTGCTTATTCCTTTTCTTCTGGTTCATTTTATATTTCACGTATTGATGGTCTTTAGCTGCTAGCCTCAATTTGCTGAAAAAGGTAGGCTGATTTGATATTCAGACCCGAAGCAAATAATGCAAATGTGGCACTGAAAGCCACTTATGAAATACCCAAAGGCAACTAATCACTCCTCCTCTCGTTCCAGCCTTTCTGCAGCCTCCTAATTAGAAGCTGGAGATTGCATGAAACCAGGTCACACAGCAGGTCTCGTACACACCGATAACCAGGCGAAGACGAGGGCAAAACTTCATCCAGACACCAAGCCAAGCATGCATTATTCTCAGGGCTGGAGGTGAAGAAATAATGTCATTCATGTTATTAATCCCATATATTTCACTGTATGCTCCAGAAGGAGGGATTTAGGCTGGGAGCGTTGTAGTGCACGTATGTCGTGTTTGTGTGCCTTTCCCCCCCCCCTTTCTTGTCTGCATGCAAGTTGTGTGAAAGCAACGTGACCGCATAAGCAAAGAAACGCCATTGGTAGCATACAGCCAACCATGATCCACTGCCAGAGAGATTATTCTTTGCAGTGCCATTTCTGCATGAGAGTTGACAGTCCATCATTTAGATTTTGCAGGGTATCCCAAAAAAAAAAAAAAAAAAAAAGAGCTGCTTCGCCTGAAGCAGAAGGAGCTGCTCTTTGCTTCAGTGTCTTTTTAGACAAGAATGCAGCTCCAAATTGTAAAGCCAGAATTCTTTGCAGGCTGTCCGTGCATGTGAGGACTAGGCAACTGAGGTAATAACACATTACGGGCACTGCTCTCGACACACCACTTTCTTTTTTAGAGCGCCGATAAGACTTTAGAAACGTCCGTATATCATCTTAGATATCGCTGATGTTTGAGAGACGTAGTTGCTGTTTCCGAGGAGCAGGTTAGAGCTAGTTCTGCAGAGCGCAGCGCACGGAGTAGCCGGGCAGATCAGGTCCGAGCCAAACAACAGCTTGTGACAGAAGCAGGCCAAAGAGGATGTGGAGATATGCAGAGACTTAACAGGCAGCCGGCCGGCCATCCACTTTTTTTCAGCTCTCTTTATACTCAACACATCACTTCAAATCCATCGCAACTGTCTCCCGCGGAACACAGCAAGAATTTTTGTTTCATGTTGCCATATAAAAAGAGCAATACGACTGTCCGCTCCGTGTGATAAATGTACAGACATGCGAGCGATCAGGGTTTTGTGATCCGTCTCAGATGTGCTTTTTAAAGCCGTTCTTATCTGTGAAGTTGAGATAAAAATCTGATATGTTTTTATGAAATGTGTATAGTTACTACCACTCACAAATTACTTTCAATAGGAGCAGAGGCAACATCACATTATGTGTGTGTTACGCAGTCGATGTAAAACATTGTTTGTGACGAGGAACATAACTAACCCATACTGGTATCTTAAGCATAGAGAAGGTTCTTTGTAAGTCCATATTTAGAAAATATAACAACATTTTGATTATAAGATATGTTCCATATTGACTTGTTGCTAATGAGTTGACATATTACCCAGTTTTTCGCATCCCACATTAGCAATTAGCAAGATAGTCATTATGACAGTCTGTGTGTATTTGTAGAGAAAGCTGAGATTTCCAAAAGGCCACAAACATTTCTAAATGTAGCATGTTCTATAACAAGAGATTTAAAGCCAAACAGGATAAAACAGAGCAACTTTTCTGTACTATGTTCTGTCTTCCTGTTAGTTACTGAAAGTCTTGCTCTCACAACCAACCAAATTGAACCAGTCACATGCATCAACATGTCTGGTGACGTTCTTTTGAAATGGTTTCCAATGTCTCTGTTCTCCCTCTGACTTCATTTAGACAGTTCATTGATACGGAAAATAGATCTTCTCGGATCTTCTCGACTCTTTAAAAGCATCAACACCAAAGAGTGTCGTTGTGACCATAACCTGGTACAATCAAGGACTGCCGCATTAACTGACTAGAAAAACATAAAATTTCAGAGTTTTTCGACCAGCCAACCATCGACCAGAATCGCGACAGAAAGTCATTTGATTTCAGGTAAAGTACTGTTTTGGGAATATCATGTCTCCCGTTAACAATCGAGCAGCTGAATAGTTTTATTGCACACCTACAGACAATACATCACATTTTGTTGTTGCGTGCTACCCTGCGAATCAGGTAGCAAAAAAAAAAAAAAAAAAAAGGTTATTTGGTGCTAATTACTCCCAGCATGCACTTTACACACCATTAAATGAGTTAGACTGGAGGCGTGGCCATTGGCTGTGACTTGTTTCTTCCAGTTATCCGGCATGAACCGTGCAATCTCCCTCACATCACCCCTTGTCATGTGCACCTATAGCCTGCCCCCTCCACCCTCATCCGCATCCAATTCCCTGCTAGAGCTTCAACGGAGCAGAGACGAGGCCCCAGTGAAGCAGCACACCAGCTCCCGTAGCGTCTCCACACACCATGGAGGGAGGGGCTTCAGAGGAAGGGGAGTTTGGGGGGGGGGGGGCAAACTGAGAGCTCACCCTCATAATTACAATAATTAACAGTTGCAGATTTAATTGGAAGGGAAGGCATTAACAGGAGGAACATTGTGGTGGCGCGTGCAGATGGAACCTTTTGCTGCAAGAAGCCTTTGTCTCCTCTGATGGTGCCTTGGCTGTGGTTGGAGTGCGCTGACACAACACGGCAAAACACAAGCCGAGCTGAGGGTTCAGACGGAGGCGCTTGTCAGGACTCAGACTGGAGGCAGATAATTAGGTGCCAGGTTAATGAGTGTGCAAGCTCTTGATGGCATTTGGTTACTGTATGTGGGCAATTAATGTTTTTTTGTTGTTGCTGCTTTTGTTTTGTTTTGCTTTTTCTTTTTTCTTTTAATGGCAGTGGTTGTGTGGAAAACACACAGTGCCAAGCAAAAGTTACTTTTCCACATTTTGTGCAAGAAGAGCAACCCAATGAAATGCATCATTGACAAGTGAAAAGGGGGGAAAATACATTCTTTCATAATTGCTTTAACAATAAAAATTCTGAAAAGTGTCACAAGTATTTGTATTTGGCAGAACAGCAATACAATTCAGCAATTCTACCTCTGCTGCAAACACAGGACAGAGTCTTCTGTAGGTTCGACCACATGTCTGAAGTATTTAGCCTCATCCTGTGTTTCCCCTCCATTCCTATCAACGCTGACAACATTTTTACTTTGTGAAATGTTGAAAAACATGTATCATATTCCTTTTTTTGTGTAACAGATAGTCACACAAAATCCCAAAAACATACAATGATGACGTGAACGGCTGTTTGCAGGACCTCCCGCCGTGCATTTCTGACCTCAAGTGTGTGTGCGGCGCGTAGTCTGGCTGTAGCGACTTTGGCTAAAGCATCAGCTCCATTCAGTGGGCTAGTGCTTAGCTCAAAACAATACATATTATACGGAGCGGTAAAAACTAATCTGAGTTCACTCATGGCTACCGAGCTGTGTGACCTTTTCAGAGCGTATTGCCTGTTGTCAGCGGTGATGTTAAAAACTCAAAGTATGTCAAGCAAACATCGAAGCTGCAGGTCAGGCGCAGGACAGCGTCGCCGTAAAATCCATCAGAACAAAAAAAAAAAAAAAAAAAAAAACCGTGTGTTCACAAGTGTACCGGTATTTCAACAAATCAAATTTTATAATATATTTATGAAAGCCTTATCCCCCAACGAAAAGCCCCGGTTTCATTCTGGGGGATTTATTGGCAACAAATCCACTGAGAGGTCTTTAGACACCCTCTTCTTTAGCCCCAACCACCCTGCGCCTCCTATTTTGGAGTTAGTTGTTCTCCAGCCTGTGGTGGCCAATTAGAGTGTGATAAGATAAATGGGCGCCTACAACTTTGATGTCCATCTTTTTAATAAGCTTTGGTTAAGATGACATCTGCACGGAAGAGTTCAATATCTTCACAGTGGGAGAGAAAAGAGGTTTATTCTAAAAATGAAATATCATGTAAATACTGCTGGAGTTTTAGACCGGGTGGGGTGGATCACACTGTCGGCTCCGGCTCTGGTGCCGGCATTCATTATCTTCCACTGCAGTCGCGCAGATTAGTCAGCGAAAGATGAGTTTTTAGAGCTTTGTAAAATCGCTGCTTTTTTTTTTCCACGACCGAATCCGCCTCGGCATAAACAGGAAAAAAAAAAAAAGGGAGGGGGGGGGGGTTCACAAGTGTGATTGTGGAGTCTGAAGAATGCTTTACTGGTTTTTTATAAAAATGTTATACATAAGAGATTTAATTTAGCCTACAAGTGTTAAATAATGGAGCACAAAGGCAACTGCAGAAAGGTACGGTGTAACAATATCTAAAATTGCGCGGTAATAAAACGTTGTACAAGTCTGTATGAAGAGAAGGGGGGGGAAAAAAGAGCATATATCTAACCTTGCCTGCGGACGTGCTCCTTTATGTGTGTGTGTAACTCATTCAGGAATAATGTAAATGTCTGGAGAGTCTTAAGACCGAGCAGGCCCGTATAAAAGCACCCTGTTTCAGGCTAGTAAAACAAGTCAATAAATATAGTGGAGGAGCCCGTGCTGTCTGCTGCACTCTGCTGAATGAAAACAGAGGTGAACTGCTTATTGTCAATCTGGCACCAGTGGTTGACAGCGGCATTATGGGCGCTCATACATTCTGACTATCACTCGTCACAAGCTATATCTGTCAACATTACACTCAAGTGCATTTTAGATGTAAAACAAGCGCTCCCCCGAAAGGAGTATTTATGGCTTCATGTGGTCAGCTGCTAAATGAAGTAAGTACCTCCCACAGCAGTAGGTAGCCGCCGCACTTGCAACACTTCAAAAATACTTCTCTTTCTCACCCGGTTCGTCACCCGCTGTTTTTTTAGATTCTCCCAAATAGAACAAACACAGAAATGTCACGTGCTAAGCCTCCTCAGCCTGGCAACTTAGCTGCTGTGGGAGCAGAGCCAAATGGGAAGAATAGCACAGACTCGGACAAAATGGAAACAGACTAACACAAACTAGTGCGTCATTATGAGGCGGCTGGAAAATGAAACATGAGTTTTAAGACTTTTTTTTTTTGCAAATAACAATAATCTGGCCTGTTATCTGTGATATTCCTACATAAAATCCAGTTTAGTCTCAGAATCCCCACAGTGAAGCATGGTGTTGGCAGCATCATGCTGTTGGGATGCTCAGATGGAAAGAAGGAGGAAGCTACGTCCTCAGGATAACCTGTGAAAGTGCAGAAGTCTTAAGACTGTGGTCCAGCTTTAGCTTTGAGCAAAACAACTACAACATGCTAATGCTAATGCTGATATATAAAGTCCAATTTAATAAATTACAGTGAATCCCTGGTTTTCACAGGGGTTAAGGACAACATCCACCTGAAAAAAAACAAAAGTTTGCAAGAAATCCCCTCTAAAAATGCAAATGTTAACAGTTCAGACACAAAGTATACCATAATAAACCTTCTTAGCACTACATCAGAATACCCACGGCCTTCCTTATGTCCCCTTTTGGGGGGGACAGCCAATCAGGACTAAGGACAATAAATACCACTCTTAGATTGGCTGCTTTGTAAATGCGAACCAATAGGAAGTCAAGTAGAAATGCACCCAGATATTTTAGCTTTCCAATCTGCATGTTCGTTGAATATTTTAGACATGAACAAAAAAAGTCCACATGCTAATCCTTTGCAGATTGGAGCTCACTTGTGGTAGGAGACAGAGCCAAATGGGAAGCCAATGACACAGACTCACACAAAATGGAAACACCATTAAGAAGGTAAACACTTCAGCACCATAGCAGCTACCTGATTATAGGAAGGAGGAAGGGGCGGCCACAGCTCTCCTTTTTTTTTTTTTTTTAAACTGTGTCAACACTTTGGGAAAGCAAATATTTCAGTGACTACCCTCCCTGCGCTTTAATCCATATGGTGCATTCTGTTTGTCACCTCAGATGTTCCACTACCAGGATGGGTTTCCAGAATCCGAGCGGAACTCACCGGCTCCGAGCTGCACAATGAACACACAGAGGTCACACACCGTATCACACCAGGGCCAGCACCGATCCTTTATTAAATTACCCAGCTATCTTATTTTCTGTCACCACACTGATATGAGGGTTATCTTTTCCATTTATGCAGCAGACTTTCAGAGGATTATGCATTAAAGATTAAAGGTATATATATATATATATATATATATATGTGCCTAACACCTCAGCAGACCAGAAAGCAATACCTCAGACAGTGCATGGCTGATGTGTGCAAAGGGAAAGGAGGCGTTGTGAAACAAATCTTTAGCAGCCACAACTGGACAAGGTTTATTCTCCTCAGACAATACAAGCTGTGACTATTCAGAATGTTTCAACCCTAAAATAGTGTGGTAAGCAATACAAATCCCTTGGACAAAATGAAATGTATTAAACATGTGGATTTCATAAATCTCCCTTTCCTTGGTCTGGGTCAGAGGTATATTCACTGTTGAGCTCAGCAGGCATTTTTTTTTTCTCTCTCTCTCTCTCGCTCAGTATTGTTGCCGAGAGTCGCAAGCGCTCCGAGTGGTTTCAAAATGAATGTCAGCAAAAGCTGCGTGTGTACAGCAAACGGCACATCCTCAAGATAAAATGGTTCGGATCACTTTCCCCTGCTACTTTATTAGAGTATTACCGCGGCGTGTGGATTCAAAGGTGTGCCAGAGAAATATTACCTCTGCAGCAGCGAAGCAAGGTCTTCCTTTTAGATGTAAAACGCCCAACATAAACAGCTTTGGATGACTCTTCAGCAGCATCCACCACATGTTTTTTGGAGAGATTTCAGATGAGAGCACAACGCTGTTAAACACCCTACTGGGATCCCTTTAACCTTGAATAGCTCACCAAAGGTAGAGGCAGCCTAGGGCTATGGGGGGGACTGGCTACCACAAGTCCCAGTGCCATGCTGTTCCACAGTGGGGGCCCGCTCTGGCCATATTGCCAGAAAAGCCGGCAGAGGTGGTGTTACAGAATTAGCAGGGGCTAATCATTCATCTGCTGCCACATTTAGTAAAATAGCTCTATTATCTCGTCAGATCGGCAGAAAATTTTTATTCCGGTAGTCTCTGTGAGGACTAGGATCACTTCTGCAACGCTTTGGAAAAAAAAAAAAAGTATTCACACCGTTTCAGTTTTTCAAAATTCTGTCATGTATTTCCACTTCGAGCTTGAATGTATTTGTTCGTATAATTTGGTGCAACAGACCAACACAAAATAGTGCCGAATTGTGAAATGAGAAGTGATTTTTTTTATTTTTATTATTTGTACATAAAGAGGTGTGCATATGTATTTCTCTCTTTGGAAGACAGTTCAAACTCGGTCCAATTAGACATGGGGCGTCCTCAGTTAGATTTCTATTGACGTCTCAATGTGTCTGAAACATGGTTGAGGTTGAGCCACAAGTTTTAATCGCATTTTCAACTTATTCAGTTTTTTTGGTTAGTTTCTTTGTTATAAACAGAAAAGATATCAACACATGTCCAGTGCTTGAGCAGTGGTATTTTACAGCTTCACACTGGTTTTCTTCTGGGATTTTTCTTGTTTTTGTTTTTTTTTTAGTTCCATCCATCATCCAATCTACTCTAATAAGCTGACTGCTCCTGCTTCAGAAAGATATTCCCATAGCAGGACACTGCCATCACCATGTTTCAACAGTAGGCTTTGGTGCTTCAAAGTTGAGTTTTCCACCATACAGGTTGCGTTTAGGCCAGCAGGTTGTATTTTGGTCTCATCTGAGCAAAGCATATGTTTGCCATGTGTGACCTGCAGCAAAATTCAAAATTCTCATGTTTTCCCTTAAAAATTGCGGTTTTATCTTTCAATTGTTCCATAAAGCCCAGGCTATTGTGTGATGTCTGACCAAAGATTTGTCCTGACAATAGATTCCCCTGCAGGTTTTTACAGCTCATCCAGAGCTACCGTGGCTCTCTTACATGGCCACATCTTTGGATTTATGAATGACGGACTGAGCAGTGCTTGTTGGGATATTCAAAGTCTGGGATTTAAAGCTAATCATGCTTTAAATTGAATTTCTCCACAACTTCACCTCTGACCTCTCTGCTGAGCTCCTTGATCATAAAGATGCTGTTTGTTCACTAATGTTCTCCAGCAAACCACAGAGGCCTTCATAGCTTAGTCCTTCGTAATTCTGACTCTGACCAGCTTAAAAAAAAAAGCAATCCCACAGCATAATGCCGCCATCACCGTGCTTCGCTGTGGAGAACATGGATTCAAAGATTCAATTAAACACACACTAATTAGGTGAAATCTAAGCAGATTTTTCAGATGTTTAATTGTGCAAAATTTAAAAAAAAAAAACACACACACACATTGTTTTCCTTCCACTTCATCACGGTAATGCTGTGCGTGTTGGCCTTCCGCATAAAACCCTAACGAACTACCCCGATGTATGTGGTTGTAACAAGGCACTGCATGTTCACCTGCTTGTCGCCTCTAATTATTTAGCTGCACTCATGGGTAAAATAAGGATGAAGCAAAGAAAAGAAAAAAAACAAAACAAAACAATTGCCGCCGCACCATGGCTGTGCTTATAAATGCAGGACTTGGGAGCAGCACTCACAATGGATACACAATCAAAATGCTCTCGCTCTAGTATTTTGATTTGCCTCCAACTAAAAAGCTAGTAAACAAAGCATGAATGATGCATGAATGTCACACGCGGCCCTGCTTCGTGTGGGGGGGGAGCCATTGAAACAAAGATGAATAAGAATGGAAGATAAATTAGTGTGTGAAAAGTATATTCTTCCCCCCGAGCTTACGCTGCAGATGAAGCAAAACAAATAATGAAGCCTACAACCTATGAGTCACTTCAGCCCTATTGTACACTTCAATCATTTCGCTGACAGCTGACGATTTCTTCATCATCACACAAAGACAGATTAAAAAGTTGTCAAATTAAATATTAAAGAGGAACTGCGGGCAGTTGTGAATTATTAACGGAATAACACAGATTGGAGATGAAATGAGGCACCTATATGCATATTTTATGCCACCAGGACCAAATGCATATATTTTCCTCTCGGCCACCTACTTTGTAATAAAGAATAGCAAGTGTACAGACGTGGCAACGCGGCGCGGTGGAAATGATGCGAGAGAGGAATCGGTTTTACATAATGATGTCAAACGTAATATTGCTCTTCATGGTCATGGAGGATAAAGATAAGATTTTATTTCGCCGCGAAAGAATATTTTTGCAAATGGCTTCTTTATTTCCTTAAAGAATAAAAGGGACCCGCTTCGTGCGCACCGTGGAATGTGGCTTCTGCCGAATGAGGCGAACATCTTATCTTTCAACGGCAGAAAAAAAAACAAAAAAAAAGATCTGTTGAATATACCGACGTGTGCGCGTGTATGTGTGTGTGTGTGTGTGTGTGTGCGCGCGTGTGTGTGTGTGGCGATGAATGCCGAATGTAAGAGCTTTGTCATCTCTTGAAATAAAGAGAAAGTGACAAGTGACAGTAAACGCTATCACATTTTCTGCAGAAGGAAGGCTTGAAGAGAGAACAAAGCCGTAAAAAGTGCAGTGCGGAGAGAGGGTTGAATCTCTATAAAGAGCAGAGTGAGGGCTGCATTTCACTAAGTCAGCATCGATTGGAGTAAACAATGACTGATCAATACGCACATAAAAGGCTCTTTCCAACAAAGACTTACATGTGGATTTTCGAATATCATTCTCCACAGAGAAGGTTCTCTCAAAAAGCCTGTTGAATTAGCGGCACTGCACCTTTTTCTCCCTTTCCCCTTTGGATGCATAATTTCTATCCGGCGCGTCTGCACACAGATACACTCCGGTGTCCGCGCCACACTTACTCATGCAATAAGCATCATTGTCACAGAGCCTTCCCTTCCAAATGGTTCAGGCTCCACCATCTGCAGGCGTTCCCAGACACACCGCTTTGAGTCTGCCATAATGATGCATGACTAAGTACAGTTAAAGTGTTGCAGTCTGTTGGCAAAAAGCAGTCAAGCACTTTGCTATAGTGTCACTACGGATAAACCATACAGCTGAAGGTTGACGATGGATAAAAGGCAGTGACAGGCCTGGTGATGCGGCTCCGCGTGTGCGCGCGCGGGAGCGTGTTTGTGTTTGTGGGTGTGGGTTCACATGCGGATGAGAGGTTGGAAACCATGGCACAGCAGATTTGTATGTGTACTTAACAAGGATGTGGAATAGGGTTGGACACAGTGAAATAAAATGCTGTGCTGGAGTCTGCTGAAACTGGGACACGGTTTAAAAGTTATTCTCCCCCCCTCCCTTGCTAATAAAAAGCCATCTTCTTCTTCTCCTGCTGCGGGGGAATTGCAGCCTCATGAGTTTGCTAATATCAAATGCTGTTCACACGCACAGGTGCAAGTGAATTGACGTTGACGTACAAGTGGGAATTATTCGGATTTCAGACGGAGATTTTTCTTAGAAAATAGGAATTATACATAATGCAAATAAAAAGTTGTTTTAGTTTTTTTTTTTTTTTTTTTTAGTACAAAAATTGTATGTTTTGGCCGACACAGCTGTCCAGCACTCATCGTTACTCTTCCCAAGAAGAGAAAGCCATAAAAGGTTGCTAAATAAGCTGGCATTTCACACAGTGCAGTGTCCAAGCATGTACCTGGATAGTTGAGTGGAAGGAAAGGTGTGCAACCAACAGGCATAAATGCAGCCACACAAGGATTGTGAAGCAGCACATATTCAGGAGTCTGAGAGGCTCTCAAGGCTTCATTTTAAGTTTCTGAGGATCTGAACTTTGGCCTTTAATTGTTCATAAGAACCTTATGATCGCCTCCAAACAGGGATAGGCAGTGGCTATATCATTAATTATTTTGGGGGGAAAAAAATATGATAATAATTGTTTTCAAGACAACAGTAAACTTGATAATGTTTGCAAACTGAAAATGAGCAAAAATTAGATAAGCTTTTTTTATTATTATTTCACTGTTGCTTCCAATAAATCTAAAAACATTTGATCCATCCATTTGTTATCTACACCCACTTGTCCTTAGAGGATTGCTGGGGCCTTTCTCCAGCAGCCATTGGGTGAGAAACAAGGTGCACTCTGGACAGGCAGCATAAAGTCATGCACACTCACAGACAATTCAGAGAAACTATTTAACCTAAGTAAGTCATGTTTTTCTATCGAACTTTGGATTTTCATTCGCTGTACATCATAACCATCAAAACACATAGTTAATAAATGATTACAATATATTACTGTGTGTTATAAGTCTATATGAGGTTCATTTTTTGAATATATTTACTTAAACATGAAGGCTACGTTACACGACTTTAACAGCCCTCCTTATTGTGAACATTACATTTCAGTGTTAGGTCGATTTTAAAAGTCTACCTGTAGCGCAGCACCATTTATTTGCTTCACTTGACCCTGAGCGTCTTCCTGAAAATCAATCACTATCAAATATCCACTATCTTTCCTCATTCCACAGCTGCTTCCTTCATCCTTTAAAGTAAGAGTTCAGCCGAATACAGAGGAGACAAAGAACTCTCCCATTATATTGTAGTCTGTTTGCCAAAGTCTTTAGTGTCAAAACGCTGCACAGACTTTGCTGCCGCCTTGCCGGGTTCACCACTGCAGCCGCTTTCATGTAAATGATCCTGAATGTTATTTTCTAAAGAATGCATTTTAAAGAGAAATTCCCATTTCTGCCTCTGCATCTTGTCACAAACCCTTTTCTCTTCTATCTCCTCCCCTCTGCCTCTCTCTCTCTCTCTCTTCGTCGCTCTCCCTCCTCTCTCCCTCCCGCTGCAGCCGTAGACTGCATAATTGATGCAAATACTGTCACATGTGTCAGGAGTGGAGGCTCTTCTAGTTTACTTCTGTGCTACACTTTATCGGGGAACATTAAGTGGAGAAAACAGCCTCATGCCAGGGGTGGAAAATCAGCTTGTCAGTGGTCTCATTCACACAGCCATTTCTTCTGGATTGTTTCATCAAGGTGATTGAGAACAAAAAAGTGCAGCAGCAAATTCCAGCTTATGTTAAGGGGCCTTGCCACATGCATTATTTATATTTGTTGCCCACCCCAGTCTCTCCATTCAGCCATCTGAATACATCATGTCCTAATTCTCAAATATTTCTTCAGATTTCCTCCTATTTGTGCGAAATCCCCCTTCTACATCAACCTCCTTCAACCATTAGGCTTGTAAAGCATGCTTTTTTTTTCTTTTCTTTTTTTTTTTTTTTTTTCCCTGTGTGAGACAGACCTGAAATTACAGATAGCTGCTTTCAAGGAGTGCTGGGGCAAGCTGTAATGGCTGTGGAGTGACGAGAGTGCAGTCAGAGACAGGAACAGGATTTCATTTACAACAACGATACAGGAGGAATTATGTAAAATGGTAACATTCCATGCCATTTAATGAGCCATATTCACTAATGTCTGAGTCTATGGTCTAGCAGTAATAAAATGTGCCGGCTGCCAGAGCTCTGCTGCTACACTGTTTCTGTCTATTTACAGCTCTGTGTGAAACAATGGTGCATAACAGAACAGGCAGACATTTGCAGTTTTTTTTTTTTTTTTTTTTACTCTGTGCGCCTAATTCTCTTCCTTCAGACAAAGCGAGGCGCTTGTCTGCTGTCCTTTCTCTTCTTCCTCCTCCTCCTCCTATTGCTCTCCTGTTTTTTTGTTGTTTTTTTTTTTGTTTTTTTTCTGGCCCCCACTCTATGCCACAGATTAAGTGACTTGATCCTGCAAACATCTGAAGAATTCAGCTCCACAAAGAGGTCAGACAAAGGCCAGGGGATAGCCTTACAGGTCCCCCTCCATTAGCAGATCTACAGAGGTGTCATCGAGGGGGGAAAGAGGGGCTCTGCAGGCAACAAAATGTGCCTCGAAAAGAGCAGTTTGTGAAGTGATGTTTATCTCTGCCTCTGTAGCTCAAACTAGATGTTTACATATGCTGCATCGAAAAGCGGTCTGCCATTAAACCTGACGTAGCTCTTCATGTTTAGGTCGGTCCTGGATGCCAAAATTATTTTTTATAGTTGCTAAATGTCTGGATAATGAGTAAAATGTATATTTCTAATTAATCCTGTTAACTCTGTTTAGGTCAAAAGTTTAGATACATTTGAATTACCACAACTTGGGGTCAGGCCAAATGATGATGTCATGATTTTGTAAGCAAAATGAGAGAGTTTTGTTATCCAATTAACGGGCTGAAAAGTCATTCATACAGGAAGAAGCCACTACCACAAAGGCAAGATTACACTTTTTCAAAGATATTTTCTTCAGTTTGGAAAACTAAAATTCATCACAACCATTTGGGGAATAAAGGGAGAGGTTGAAAGAAGAGAAAACCGTGCCAATTTTGAAGTACGGCGGTGGCAGCATCATGTTGTGGTGCAGTTCATGAAACGCATCAAATTCAGAGGACAGAACATCAAGTGGAAATGCTAAAGCAACATCTCAAAATATCAATCAAGAAGAGCTTGGACACAAATAGATCCTACAAATGGACGACGACCTTAAGCAAACCACCAAATTATTTACTTCAGGATAATAAAGTTCATGTTAAGATGTAGAGATCACAGAGTTCTGATTTCAGGGTTTTGTTCATGAGACGTTTGTGTAATAATACAGTTTTTACAGTGATTCTGCCAAACGTTTAAGTTTATAGAAAGTAAAAGAGAAATTTATTTAAAAAAATATGTAATAACACTGGCAATTAGAATATAGTAATTATTTTTGCTAATACTAACTGACCTAAAACACGAAAAGTTTAATCAGATTTAATGTCACAGAGTAAAGAAGAAATGTCTTGTGTCTGTTTTTAACTGCAACCGAATTTAGTTTTTCACATAGAGGTTGTAGGAAATTAATGGAAGAAGCTAATTAGTCTTTCATATTGGAAGTGGGATAAGTCGCAATACATTTCTAAATTGAGAAACCAAATCTTTCATTTCTCCCTTTTTCAAATCTTCAGTTTTTTTCCCCTTTTTCTTTGCACTTTCATTTTTTTCATCTTTTTGCCCAAACAAGTTCACACTTGTGAACTGCAGTGCTTGTGCCAAGTAAGCCGCAAGTGCTGTCTCTTTGTTTACATGTTTTTTGATACAGGCAAACAAAAATACCCCATATTTTCCAGGCAATAGCATTCACAAAGAATATCTGGGGCTCCTAGAAAAACATTTCAACTGTAATAAGCTTTCTCCACGAGAGTCTGAAGCATTTTCAGAGGGCTCCTTTGAAGCTCTCACTCTGTTGACTGCTCATATAAAGACAGTGCTTGGAAAGCCTGAGCGCCATATCGCTGTAACCTCTCAGCGCTTCTGCATTAATAATTAATTGGCAATGTGAGTAAACACCAGTGAAGATACAAGAATGCCCCCAACAACACCCACCATGCTGCTCCCACTTAAAGCCGTGCGCTCGACAAAATTTAGCTGGGGTTTGAAAAGATGCGATGTGGCACCGTTTGTTCACATCTGGGAGAAAATTCTTGCAGTAACGTGGTGTGTATGTGTCACGGGATGAGGAGTTGAGCCACGTTTAGCATATTTCTTTATACCACCATGCAAAAGTATTCATTTCACTCCTATGGTCCCAAACCTATTTGTCCTTTAATGAGATTTCTATGACAGACCAACACAAAGTGGTGCATATCGGTAAAGTGTACTGAAAATATGAGCTCTTAAAATGTTTTATGAATGAATATCAACATTCTACCACGTCTGGGCTTCCATCGGGCCAGTCTGACAAACAAAGAGGACTCGGTTTAATCGCTCCCATTACAGCCCTGGGTTTGTGTTTGGGGTTGGTTTCCTGCTGGAAGTTGAACTTCCACCAGAGTTTAACAATATTTCCTAGTTTTGGGCTTCATCCATCTACAGTCAACTCTCTGCTAAGGTGAAAAAAGATGCTGCTACAACTATGTCCACTAAGTGCGTGGCATATTTTTATTCAGAAAACGGTGCCGTCTTGGCCATGTCTTGGTAGGTTTGCAGTTTTTGCATACTTTTTTTTTTTTCTTTCCATTTTTAGATGATGGGCTGATCAGTGAACTATGGGACGTTCAAAGCTTAGGACCTACTTTCATTATGAACTTCTCCACAGTCACATCCCTGACATGTCAGCTGTGTTCTTTAGTTTCCACAATACTGATTGTTCACTGATCTCCTCTAACAAACTTCTGAAGCCTTCACAGAACAATGAGAATTACAAAGAGATTAGATTTTTGCTGGTTTATCACATAAAATCCCTGTAAATTTGACCTTCATGAATGCATTGTGCCAAATTATGACAGAAGTTTAAAGAGCATGAATATCGTGCAAGGCACAACAGCAGATAAACTCAAGCTTGTTATCCTTCGCAACACAGACTGCTACGTGTCGTCAGATCTGCTCAGGAGGAGATTTCGATATATTGCTTTTGCACACTTACCCTTTAGCTTACAAGCAACACGCTGCGAGTTCACGGCTAACTCAGCCTCATTTATATTACTTACAGTGAGGAATGCATGTGCGGAATCCGCTTAACATGCTGACCTTGTCACTGTTAGCTGTATCTCCCGGCGCCAGTGATGAGCCCACTGAAGTATTGTTATCCGGGCACTCAAAGGTGTCCCGCTCATATTCCACGAGACAGGAAAAAATAAAAACACGAGTCCCTGGAAAACCGTTTGCTTATTGAACGGCAGAAAAGAACGCAACACGCCTGCTGAGCTCTGATTAAAAGATTTTATTACATGTTCAGCATAAGCGCATATCGCTGCACAGTCTAATATCTGGTTTTGAACACGCAGCTTGTTTCCTCATAACAGAAAAATGCAATATGAAATGCAATGCGTTCTCTAATTACATCACCGCAGCTGCGCACGGATCATCAATAAGCCTGATTCAGCTTTAGGTGGTGGAATATGACCAGATATTCAAAATTCAGGAGCTGGGAGAAACATCTTTTATCTTACTATAAATTCTCATTATTTCTAATAGCGCTTCTGAAGGCTGAGGAGTAGAGCAGAGCATGTTCTCTTTTATTCCTCAGTCACAGGCAGACATGGCCAAGCACTATGGGTTAATGTAATATCACAGTTGGATGCCTCCTCTACTCACTTACATTCCCTGTTAGCTTAAAAGTCCTTCAGTGAAAAAAAAAAAAGGAGGGGGCTGAGTGGGGGGGAGTCTGCCCTGCATGAAAGAAGGTGACGATTGGAGATGCCCATGATGAGAGAGCGTGGCAGAGAGCCTGAGAATTACACCAAAGGAGAAAAAAAAAAAAAAATGGCGTCTCAAAGAATCCTTTTATGAGGATCTGTTTGATCGGTTAAATGAGTGTTATCTATTCATTTTAAATATAACAACAACGCATTTGGAGATAACAAAAGAGTCAGACACTCACATTCGTTTTGTTGTGTGGAAACGTTGGTCTAAGAATAGAAAAATGGACTGCGAAAAGTCCGTGGCTCATCTTCTGAGACTGGCATATCAATTAGGATTGTGAATAAGAGTGTAATTGAAAGCAACAGGAGCAGAAAGAAGCGGAAATTCATCAAGGCAAGCATGGAAAAGCACAAATGAGCTCGGAGAGAGACACAGAGAGCTTCGGCCCTCTATTCTTCTGCTCTGTGCTTTTTTTTTTTTGTTTGTTTTGTTTTTTTCCAGCGCGGCCTCCACCTAATCTCTCCCCACCATTACCAAACAATGAAATCAGCGACCAAACAACTCCGCTCGCTGTAATTTCCTTTAAGAATCCTAAGCCGGCTAATTGTTTTATTGGAGGTAGAAATAAATATTTCTAGGTCTGCCTCTCTATCCGGCACCAGCAGATTCATAAGCTCCGCGTTAGGAGCAAATTGGCTGCACAAGTCTGCAGCCTGCGGCGGCCCCCCGATAAATGGGCAAATCTGGTTTTATAAAGAAAAAAAAAAAGAAAAAAAAGGAGTTGTCTTGTCATTAACCGGCTACTGTTGGCCCATCAGTCACAACCTGTTGAAGGTTCATCACCTCTTAGCGTGTAATTCTGTGCAAACTAAGAAATATACGCACGGCTGGGGTCAAAGGTCACGCCGTTGGGACTTTAATAGGGCGGTTTTTATTGGGCGTGTCTGCGCTCTGTGCCTGTGATTGCTTTACCCACTCCGGCTCGCGAGCCAGCAGCATCTGTGTTTTCCTATACTCTTATCTGTGCTGGCAAGCGATCACAGTGGTGCAGGCCTGCCACACGATCATTGTACCATGGCTCCACTGTCACTAAATGGCACGTTCTCTCAGCCCCATTCCTCCCTTTCCTCGGCACGGGCTTCTCCAGCTGCAGCCTAATTTCCTGTGACTTGCCTAATTACTGTAATTAAGGATTAATTGCCATTAATTATTCACACATAAGCTCATCGCAAATCATGGGGTAAATGTCTTATGAAAGCTGCCATACAAGCCATGTATAAACACACTAGGATACTACAGGCGGCTGAATCGATCACTCAGCCCTCCAACAGATCTCCACGCCGCACTTAGAGAAACAGCGATAAGTCTTCCCCAAAAATCAACAGTCCGTCCAGGTGATGGAGGAATCGATGCAGATGCTTTTTTTTTTTATCTTCGTCTTTTTCTGTTTTTCTTTCACCTCAGCAACATTTTGGTCACAGACACGTCCGCCTGGGCCTTACGCAACCAGACGCAATAAAAGAAATTTTAAAAAAAGCCATAGTGTTTTTAATACATAAGCTAATGTAAGGAAATAGGATAAGGAGATGCAAATTTATTCCTACTTCTTTCATCAGATTTACTTTGTCTGTAAAGAAATGGAAATGGTAAAACTTTATTGAACTCAATAAAATAACCCAGAAAAGCCCAAAAAGATGCACAGAGAAATTGAGACCAAATTAGCTTGAAAAGCTCAAGAATCTAACCTTTTTCAGATCTACTAGGTTGCAGTGACAGCAACGCTCTTCAGTGTGGATGTTGTGTCAGAATGAAGAAAGTTCTCATTCTCACTGAAATTTTTAAAAGGACCAGAGCCAAGAGACGCTGGCTGTTTTAAGGGGAACAAATTGCATGACAAGCTGAGACGGGTGTGGTTGATTCAGGCTGTGGGAGAGCAAGAGGTAACAGGAAGTTTAAAGGTATTACAGCAAATTTGCTCTGTCAACATTTATCATGAAACATGCTGCGTTTGGAAATGTTGGCAGCTTTTTGGAAATCAGAAAGAAATGGGTCTTTATTCTCTAAGAACATATAGAGCTGCTGTTTGGCACTGATAACTCTGAACTGTGTCTTTGCTTGAAAATAGTAAGAGTTTCTATTAAACCCCTTGTTTTCTGTCACCTACATCAGCGCATTACCTCTGCTCCAGTTAATTTAAAACGTAATTTTTAAATGTTGTTACTATGTTTTTGTAGATTATAAATGTCAAAGAGGACTCACAGTCAGTTAACATAAACGGGCGAAGGCTTTACAAAACCAAAGACTAACCACAATACTCTGATCTGTTCATCTCTACAACAAATAAATTAATATATATATATATAAATTTTAGACCTGATTTGAGAAAAAGGAGGATGCCGTGACGATCTCGTGGGAGAATCATGGCAAGCCTGGGAGTTTCTGGCTTCTCGTGGGAGAAAAACACGGATGGAGCGTGGGCAAATATTTACACTCAGAAAATTCCCAAGCATTTTTAGGGAAATACTTTTCAAGACTTCGCCATCATAAAATCATAATAATAGCTGTAATGTAAATCTGCTGAACATGAAATGTGTTCGAGGGACCTGCATGCAAACAGTTTTTAAAATGAGACATTTTTACAAGGCTCTAAATCAGCACTGGAGCCATGTGTTGATAGAGAGAGGGAGCGAGGGGGGAAAAAGAAGAAGTAAACTGTCTGGTGTGTCACAGCAGGTCTGTGAGACCTCACAGTAAACTTAATCATAATATACAAGAGCGAAAATTATTTTTTTCTGGATTCGGCCGAAGCTGCTGCCTCAGCAGTGAGAACACACCATATATTTGCCTCTTTGTGCCTTTTCTCAAACAGTTTGGCAACTGTCTGAGAAAACTAGATGGGGTGGGAGGGGACTAATTGTTGGACCAAAGGCATATCTGGCAGATTAATGCAGGAAACAGCTTTATTTTGGACGCGCAACTTTGTGTGTTTGATTTAAACATTTATGGTAATGGACCTTCTGGCAGCTCTTAGATGCTCTACGCTCTCTTGTAAACAGCCACTTTGCAAATTCATCATCGGACCATCCCACACAAAAAAAACACAACCCAAAACCTGCACGGGTAGAGGAAAAGCGGTGAACTCCGTTCTCTGATCAAGGGTGTAACAAGAGCCCAGACATACTGAGGCAGTTTGAGCCGGTGCTGGCAAAATTTCACCTGATCAGCATTATTGCAGCCAGAGTTTAATTTATAGAGCTGAGCTGGTCCTGTTTTATGCGTTTGTTAGATTAATGTGCAGAGCCATACTTTTTTTACTGCCATGGTCTTTGATCAAGTTCAATTTATTGGGATTAACCTGGGGTTCAAGCACGGTCCACGATCCATTTCGAGTCATTATGTGAAGCCTCCGCTCTCTCCAGCTGTGATTGGGTCCCTAGTCCTTATAATTACACACAAGTTTAAGCTGTCAAGTCTCTCCTCCAGTTGTGACGGTCCTCTAATGACCCTTTGCTGCAACGTATTAATTTCCTCTTATTTTTGCACCAACTTTTATACCTTTCGACTTTGCGACGTGCTCCTTAAATTAGCACATGCTAATTGTTACCTTAGAAGAAGTGCATCGCTGTGATAAATGCTACTTTTCACAGGGACACAATGGGAGTGCCTGATTGTGCCTCGGTGCTAATATGGAAGCGTGTTTTACAGTCAACGTGTCACTGCGCCGTGCATCAGTGGCTGAGTTACAAGACCCCACAGCCTGTGTAACTTTCCGTGCACCCTGCTGCCCCCACACATTTCACACTCCCACCTCCCTCGACGTGACGCCTCCCGGCGTGCGCATGCATCATCGCGCCATTGATGCCTAATTGATACTTCCCTATTTATTG
Source organism: Poecilia latipinna (assembly GCF_001443285.1). NCBI lineage: Eukaryota > Metazoa > Chordata > Actinopteri > Cyprinodontiformes > Poeciliidae > Poecilia > Poecilia latipinna. The sequence continues at coordinate 97,965 of NW_015113229.1, read as the reverse complement.
TCACCTTCCCTCCCTGTCAGCTGATTTGGCTCTCCGTGTCGCTTCGCATTTATGGACTCCCGGTTGCCATGATCTCAGTAATTAGAGTTTATGTGCTAATTGGTGTAAATACAAAGATGGGAGTTGCAGGCAATCACTTTCACACCGCAGCTATAAATTGTGCCTCTGAAAGGTGTGGGTTGTGGTGCTGAGGGGATAGCAGAAGTGTCTCTAAGAAACTGATATTTCTGTCAGTTTTATTTTTTATTTTTTTTACACACTGAGAATGTTCCGTGCATTGAATAATATCCTGACAGCTTAAGATATCTTTGCATCTTCTGGCTTGGCAAGTCTAATTTACCTTTGCATGGTAAATGTCACATTTATTATTTCAAGGACAAGTTGTCAGCTTAATTGTCAAGACACGGCACTCTCCCCCAGTTTGAAATATATATGGATGTGTAGCTCTCCATCTCCGTAACATCCAACACTACACTTCTGTCAAATACATAGATTTAATTAAATGTAATACATAAAACTATATATAGATGTTCACTTACGTTCACAATTGTTCATACTTGAATGGCAAATGTAGGTCTAAAGTAATTTTCACTTTTCCCATCACCTTTTCTTCTGAATGCAAATAATGTTAACAATATGGAGCGGGCTGACCAGAACCTTGACTTGAAATTAGAGAATCTGGGGGGAAGCTAAAGATCAGGGTGATGTCAGGGAGGCTGAGCTAAACCAGCTGAAGGTTAGAAATAATCAAAACACCATGCCAGTAATTATGAGAAAGGCTTGCTGTGGTGCCATTAATGTTTATTGAAGAATTATGTATAAGCATATAATTTTTAACATGCCAATTTTTTAAAAATAAAATACAAAAATAAAAGCTTTGATTTCAATGTTTTATTGGGTTTTTTTTTTTTTCCAGAGATACCAGTCTCATTTTCTATCAAAAAATAAATCAAAATGTAATTTTAATCTGAATTTGCCTGGAACATGAATAGTTTTTACCTTAATCAAATATATAAAAATATTGTGTATGTAATTGCTTACAGCAGTCTGATAGCCTAAATTAATCAGTGGATTCTTTGACGTAAATAGAGCATTTTTACACCACAGCCATCTTGTCAAAGTTAATATGTCTAAAAAGGTAAATCATTTGAGATATTGCCAAAAAAAAAAAAAAAAAAAACAGAAAGAAAAATGTTATTAACTCTTCTTGATGACATTTTTGCAGCACAAATTAGGCTAAAACAAAACAGAAGACTTCACCTAACGACAGAAAATATTGAGTAAAGTTTTAGGTACTCCATTGGAAAAAGAAACTTGCACAAACAAACCAATAATTCATAAGAACTGTATCTTGATGTTTGCACCTAATGCTGCTGAAGTTGGCGCCTGCTTTGCAGCTTCTGAGCTAAACTACGATTTAATTTCTATAGCCTGATCAAGTGGATAATTTGACATAGCTAAAAAAAAATGTATTTGAATCACTCAGCTATTTAGTTATGAAAAATAAGACAAATCTCCTCTGGTGAACCCAATATTTTACATTATTTCATCTCATGATATTTCATTCCTCCTTGATCAATTTCCAAAATGCGTACACTTGAGGCTGATGACGTCATCTGACACCAAATTCAAATCCAAACCATCAGCAACCCCCACACGTGACCGCGTTTTTACGTTTCACACGTCAGCAAGTTCAAAATGCTAGATTGCTATAAAAAAGTAAGACGCAGTTCGACACAAACCAAATTGCTATCTCTCGCACAGATTAAAGTCGCATTCGCACAATGTGCTTTTCACATGCAAACACACAGATGCATGTCCCTCCGCCGTCTTTTCATTTCCAACTTGGTTCTTTTTAGCTCAGTCTTGTCAGCAGATGTCCTTCTAACTGAGACAAAGAAAATGAGAGGGGGCTGGATATCATCAGCATAGAAATGAGCCTTCCCGATGCCCCTTTTAAGGCACAGCTACAGTGCCGCTCCAGCCACTGCACTACCTTTTCAACTTGCAAATGACAGTGTCACCAAATGCTATCCTTCCATCAATCAAGTCGGGGGGGTCATGAATATACAAAAGGCGAAGCGGAGACTGCCTGCCTCCTGCAGCTCTACTTGGCCCAATTATATGGCTCGGCTTTCGGCTGTGAGCTTCCACTTTTTTGTTTCAGTCTAAAGGGTACATACCAAGGCAGCTCCGGGCTTAATCAAGGTAGGTCATGCATACTGGACCTCTCAAGTGGACTGCAAATGCAAGTTAAATGTGGACACCAAATGTCATCTTCCTTTTACATCACTGCCGCCAGGGGACAAAGACAGCAGGGGTCAGCTCTGCACCCCTCTTCCTGTGCACACTCTGCCACATCCCATGAGCTGAAGTCCTCTTCTATACCCAAGCACAATGCGAGCACACTACTCTGCAGCAGCTCACTCTTTTTTTCTCTCTCTGCAGCAGCCTGCTTGGCCCCGTCTTTACCCTGGCTGTCAGATCATAGCAGTGAATTAGCATTCTAACGGATACGCCTCAACTCGGGGATGAATTAGCACACGGGACTAACTAATGACCTCCCTGCTGAAAGTGGACCTTATAGTCGATGGCACAGCTGATCAATAAGGCAGCTCCGGCTTAACTTACATTGTCTTCTCTCTTTTAAGTGCTCAACAGTTGCCTCTCTCTGCCTTAGAAAAGATAATTAATACAAGCTATTAAAAACGTAAACTGGAAAAAAAAAAAAATAATAATCCAAAGTGCGTTTGAATATCAGCGATACTCAGTGATGCATCTGTAGGACGACAACCGAGTATAAGAGACACTGGTCAATGCCAGCTTATTTTTACCAATCCATTAGGGAGGAGAATACAAAACCATGTGCCGGTGTGTTCCAGTAAAGCAGCCAAATATCATCAATCGCTAACAACAGTAACAGCGTTTTGTGTTGACACAGCGTGACCTAAAAAACTGAGCCGTTTTGATGAACTGAAGCAAAAGATTGAAACAATCGTATTACAGCCTAACTTTATCAGGTTAACATCTGACACTAAGGAAGCTCCAACGAACATCATTCAAGGCTTTTTTTATTTTTATTTTTTTTTCATAATAAGCCTCAGATACATCAAAAAGACAACAGAAAATACCACAAATGCAGTGCCGTGAAAATGTATTTCTTCTGTTTGTTTGTTTTTTTGTGATATAAATATTTCCGATCATGACATAGATTTTAATTTCAGACAGGGATGACCTGAGTGAACACAAAGAGCAGTTCTCAAATAATTATTTGATTTCTTAAGTGAAGAAAGTAAAACAGTTAAAGAGAAAGTGAAAAATGTCCTCCAGGGTAAAAGTCACTGATGACCAAAAGAAAAAAAGCACTCCTCTCACATTTGCCAGAAAAACATATTAGTGACCCCAAAACTCTTGGAAAGATTTTCTGTGAATCGATGAGAAATAAAAGCTGAACTTGTTTGGCAGCTGTGCACCTCTTTACAGCTGGTGTAAAACCAACACAGCTTTAAAGGAAAAGAACATAAAACCATCAGTGAAGCTTTGTGGTGGCGGTGAAATGGTAAGGAGATGCTTTGCTCTTCAAAGATTTAGACAACTCTCCATAACAAATGAAAAAATGAAAATCCTGAAGGAGAATGTCCGGCTGTGAAGCAGGACAATGATCCAACACATCAATGTAACTCCACCTCTACATGACAAAACCAAAATGAACATTTTAGAGTGGCCCAGTCAAAGTCTGAACTTAAATCCAGTTGAGATGATGTGACATAGCCAAAAACATGCTTGAAAATCCTCCAACATGGTTGAATTAGAACAGTGACCACTGCCACATAAAAAACCTATCTGCAGTTGTTACAGGTTTAGAGTGCAGTTACCTTCGTACATACGGCCCGTTTGCTTTGGCTAGCGTTTTTCCTATTAATAAATGAAACCATCATTGGGAAACCGATGAAACATCTGTAGGTGTGACAGAAATACAGAGACAGAACAGTTGTTCAAGGGACCCAATACTTTTTTCAGGGAATAAAAACATAAATCGACAAATAGAGCCTCATCCATCAGACTTTTCAATCAAAATCAAATTCAAAGATAAGCGAGAAGGAATGCGGAAAACAGCTGGCAGCAAGCGTTGATCAGCTGTTTTGTTGTCTGTTAATGCATCAGCAGACGCACAGTAATCAAGCCAAGATAATTCTGGGAGAGGAGAGGAGTTACGAATGCAAAGGGTTAACGTGACCCTATGGCTGAGAAAGCAAATTACTCTAAATATGTAAGGGGAAGTTGGAACGGGTCCTGTAAGAAACGGCCTGAGTTTTAGTAAACCAACAGTCTGTCTGCAGTAATTTATAGACAGCTATGATAAATACTATTTGTCCATGACAGTCACATGAAATAATAAACCATGGCTGGCTATAAACATTACTAAATCCTGACACTATTGATTTATAATGTCTAACAGTGACATCAAACCATACAACTGACAGAAACAATGCCAGGGCTTTAGGAGCAGTTTGTCAACTATTAATTCTGTCAAAGGGGGTTTTGCTCTAAGCCGAGGGAGCTTGTCTTGCAGTTGTCAATCCCTTTGCTGGAAATGACTGCAGCACGTCCACGGGTAAAGGCCCTAGGCGCCACTCCGTTAGCCCTAATTACCCACATCCCTGCGTTGGCAACGACAAGAGCAGCCTCTATTTAAAATGCATGTTAATTATGCAAATTATTAATTGGGCTGGTGCTTGAGGATTTGTGTTTATGCCTGGATTAGAGTTAATAACTGTATCAAGATACGTTTTAAGCCTGACCTATGACAAGTAAAGCTGAGGTGCTGAAAGGGATATTTTCCAATACATTACCCTCTCTTCTCTTCCAAATCCATTTTCCATTACAGCAGGCTGAGTAAATGACACAAGGATTTCCCCAACATCACAATATCCCCTGTGTTTGATCTGTAAACTGTGCTGTGTGACATCACCCAACAACGCTGCACCATGGCGCTACTTCGTTAAATGTACCATCGGGGAAATCGACACTTTCAAATTTTCTGGAAACTACACAGAAAATGCGTACATATTGTGACAAAAACAGTTCAGGGTCTCATTTCTTGGTAATCCAGGGTAATTGCACACACCTGTGATGGGACCACATCAGCGCTGTCATCTCCTGACATGGACAAAGATCAACACAAGTCTTTGCTGAGGTTTAGTTCCTCTTAGCAGGTTCAAATAAAGATGGCAAAGCAACCCAGGATGCCTTATCCAGTTCCTGGCAGCATGTGACATCGTCTGGTAAAGTATCGTTAAGGTTATGAGATCCAAATGTAAAGGCGTACAAAGCTGAACACTGTTGTATGTATGGTTGAGGCTCTTATTTTGAAATAGTAAAGGAAGCAGCTTCATTGCTGTAGAGTTGGTTTTAGTAAAGACTACTTTTGAGCTGTTTGTGTTGTCAGATAACTTCTGTTTTCTCGCAGGCTACAGACTAATTAACCCAGTTATTCAGTAGCTTGTCCATAGGCTGTGCTATTTTTGCCTATAAATTTATCCACCCCTCCCGATATTTAACTCTTCTTATTGCATTTACCAGTTAATCATAATCAACAAACTTTGTAGGGTTTTTTTTTTCTTTTTTTTTAACAACAAAAATCCGTTTATGTCAAGTGAAAACTGATTTCTACACAGTGATGGCAAAGAAAATATGTAACATAAAATAAATTATAGCATAAATATTCCCCGTATTTCAGTCAATCCTTAGTAAACGCACCTCTGGCTGCAATCACAGAGTCTGGGTGGAAAGATCTCAGTCGGGCTTGCACATCTGGACTCTGCAATTTTACTCAATTCTTTCTTGCAAAACTATTCACACTTTGGTTGTGAGGATCAGCTGTGAACAGCACTTTTCAAGTTTCTATCGCATTAAGGACTGGATAGTTAAGGACTGACGTGATCTCCATTCATTTTAAGATAACTAGCACCAGTTCAGGTCAGTCAGTCTGAAGGGGAAGGATATATGTGCAGTCATTTATTTTGTGTTGACATTAAAAGGTTGTTTTTGCAAATTTAGGCAAAAAAAGTTACATTTTGTTGATTATGTTGGGTTTGTGAAAGCAATAAAAAGGGGTAAAACATCCAAGTGGATGAATACTCTTTATAGACACTGCATAGTATCTGCTAAACAGCCTCCTACTTTAGATATTTTTATGTTATGACCTTAAGTAGTAAAACGGAGAGATGTTTTATCAAATAAAGACATTGATTTGAGCGACACTAAACCTAAGTATTCCCTATCTTTGTGCTAGAATCACTGCCAGAAGTGCTTCTGCAGCTGTTCCAAGGCATTTATTCATAAAACATATAATTCATTTAGCTCCATTTGATGTTCACTCACATCACTTTAAATACTTCATTACTGGTTATTATATGTATTTTCCAGAGATTCTGGCAAACTGCGGTTATATACTAAACAAACTGCAGAGGATCTGTGCCTTTCCACTTCCTGCCATGAATGAAATGGTTAAAGGAGCATTAAGCTGTTTTGTTCAATGGCCCTTAACCAATATAAAGAGGTACTGAGATAGCATGTTCTGATTTATGTCCTGTGAAGACATTATCAATTCACGCAAGCACACCCATGAACAAAAATGCAACGTAAAAAAAGAATAAATAGATGGATCACAATCTGAATTAAAACAAACAGAAGAAAGATTACGGAACAAACCTAATAGAAAAGGAAAATCCTGGCAAAAGCAAATAGACTTCTCCTTTATTTCCAAGAAAACCTTTTGTTTGTGGGATCTAAATTATAGCTTGATTAAAGTCTAACAGAGAGCTACAGTAAATCCTGTGTGAATGTTTGCAGCAGTTCCTCTAAAATGGGAAATATTGATCAGCATGATTTCCCTGGGTACCGGGGAGCTGTAGAGGAAGAGTGAGAGACATTATTTAAGGGAAGTGAAGCCTAACTTAAAAAAAAAAAAGAAAAAAAAGAAAGAAAAAAAAGTGACGTTTTAGCGTATGCCTTGAAACATGACTTCGTCTGAGTGAACTTTGATGGGAAGAAAAAAGGTAGTTCATCATTGTCTGCATGGGAACCACGGCGTGGTTGTCTTGTGTTGATTTTACATTATTAATTTGAGGCCCACAAGGTCACTGGGGCCGGTTTAGTCATGAGAACCAGTTGTTATCTTAACTCAGCTGTCGAGCTGAATCTGCATTGACTGATTATGCCATTGATTGGTAAAATGGTAAAAAGGGACCCTTCAGGATATTGCTCCAAAATGCGGTAGCAAACCATCAAGCACGCCCTGTTATTGTGGATTGTGAGCGAGGGCTGCAGCTCCTGAGCGGTGCGCCGCTGCTTCCCAGACACCTTCAATCTGCTATAAGCAAATCAAGTGTAAATGTCAAACACATGTGAAACCCAAGGAAAAACCTTGTACGCTAACGGGGCAGAAAGGAGACTAAATGGAAAATAAACATTACAAAAGCTGTGAAATCTTAAACAAAAGGGGGGCTGAGTCCCGAGCAGCTGGCATAGAATGAACTCTTCTGGAGAGGGAATGCCAGCTTCAGAGCGCCCCGAGCATCAATTTGGAGCCAAGGCAGTAAACAGCTTTTATCAGCAATAATGATGGCATAATCCCAGCTAAAGAGGAAAGTAGCATATGGTACAAAGCTTACAACTGCAATCCCAACAAAGTAATGGGGTGGGTGGGGTGGGGGGGGGGCGGATTTCCATCACTGTGTCCACTTGAAAGACATCCTGTCAATTCTGCCTTTTCTTTTGTCTTTTTGCCCCCCCACTCTAATCCACAAGTAGAAAAATAATATATTATTCAACTCCAAATCTCTATTATTCAGAGAGTAATGCAGTTAAAATAATTTAAGGAGTAATTTCCTTTAGGTGGGAGGAAAGTAATGTTTTTACTTTTTTTATGTTTATTTATTTTTTATTATGTTGTGTTTTAATGGACAGCACTTTGTATCAACTGTGGTTGTTTTAAAGTGCTTTATAAATAAAGTTGGTATGTTATGTTCCTGAAATAGAGATCCAGCAATCAATTGGCCAGAGATTGAAATGCACCAATCTGTCCTTGATCAACTTCATCATTGATCGATAAGAGTGTTATAATACATCAACCAAGAGTTTGTACTTTAACGTACTTGTGTGAGGCGAATAAAATCCAATAAATGATAGCAATATATGCTGTAATGTGCAAATTAAGGGGTTAATTAAGTAATCCATTTGTTCACAGTCCCACTTACAACTACTGCCTTTTTCAAAGACGTTGCACATGACAAAAATTTTAAAGTGTCAAAACTTGAATTGCTGAGTCAGACCAAAAAAAGAAAAAAAAGAAAAAAAAAAGGAAATTGGCATTGATCAAGAAAAGCCTGATCGGTGTGTTTCTATCCAGAGGCTTCCAAGGATCTGGAGACCTCTACAAAATACTTAGGGGTTGCCATGAAATCTCCTGGTCATGAAATCTCATGGCAACAATGAAACATCACAACATTTCTGATCTAATAAAGAAAGAGTCAGCTATTCTTATAGGTCCCAGAGTTGAAGATGAGTGTTTCAGGATTTACACCCTGCTATACTTAAGTTCAAGACTCAAATTTGGAAGTCAAAAAAGGAAGTGTTTTTGCTGGGTTGCCCTCCTGTGTTGATAAAGTCAACTAATAAAGACAATTTGTGGATCTGGCCTACACGATTCATGTCAAAAGGCACTGAAGACGTCTTGCTAGTGGAACAAAACTAAGGGGCTATTTCACCGCTTTTCAGGGATTCAGTATGAATAATCGTCAGCATTACTAGTCAAAACTGCACTGGGATATTTTATACTGGGTACAGACTCTGTAGCACACAGATCTGTTCACGCTTTACTGTAATTATGAAAAAAAAACAACAACAAGGGAATCTAAGTTTTCCCTTAAATATTGAAAAATCTTGTTTCATTCTCACAACCCGTTATCGTCTTGTCTTGTGAGGCGCATGTATCGTTACACTGCCAACGGACAAACGCGCTGTTGAAAAGTAACTTTAAAAGAACGATATCATGCAGCTTCAAATTAAAAGCGATTGTTCGGATTCATCCAAAACTGTCATCCCTGCTGAAGCAAAAATACATCTTGTCCGTACGTCGTCCATTCAAACGTATCTTCCCATCATCAAAAACAATCAAACCCCTTCTTTTGACCAGGGCAAGCCAGACTGAGAGACAGCTCTTTCTTTCAAAGCAACATTGTAATGCTGCCAAGTTGCACTCTAGACTGGCTTCAACCTCCGCCATTGATTTTCCTCCAAGCTGTGACCATTCATTGTTTGTGACATTCTCCTGTCGGCTCTTTAACACCCTTCAACCAAATCAATTTCATATTTTCGTCGATGTCTTGCAACTGGATGAGTCCGATGGGAAGGGACGTCATATGATTTAAGATGTCGATTTCCTCGCAATGGTTTTATCTCCAGTTTTAACAAGACATGGATTGTGCGACGAGTTTATTTAAACGTGTATTATACATGTATTACGCGGAAATAAGCCGGTGTGAATCTCTGCTGCGCTGAAACAATTAGCTATCGATCGGTAAAGTCTAACTTTCACAGTTTGAAAAAAAAATAAAAATGCATGCAGTGTCAGAATGCCGTGAGCATTCTGACACTGGTTTCATAAACCAAACACCAAACGTTTTTTCTCCAACTCTGATAGCTAAATGTAGTCTTCACCTTTTCATATTTCCAGCAGACCACATGGTATTGTCCTCCATTATATTCTCAATATCACGCGCTAACAATGACAACAATAATAGAACGGGTGACCTTGACTCCCTGTCTGGACTCCAGGAATAATATTTGATAGCAATATTAAGTGCAACAATAATGAGATGAATATTCCCCATTTATTGTAGACAGCTTTAGGACAAATTCTGAGGGGAGAGCCGCCTGCTGCAGCTACATGCTGGTCACTCTTAGTTGTCAGGGCTGATTTATTGCCTCCTAGCTGTTCAATTTCACATTTTGTCCTCGTCATATCCCCGACTCATGATCATTCTGCACTGACCCTTGTAGGGCAGGCAGGGAATATTGATAAAACAATTATCTGCTTGCCGTTCATTTGATTTTCCATTTCAATTACGGATTGGAGGAGGCAAAAAGAAAAGATTGCGGCATTGATTTTTTTTTTTCCCCCTACCTTACAACAGGAAGGAGGCAGGCTTTGATGGGATGCTTGGGTGACAGGGGGTAGGGGAAGGAGAAGTGCACTAGCTTCAGGCACTACAGTTCTCTTCTGCATTGGCTTTAAGCTTCATGGACCATTTATGAATTAAATACTTTTTCACATGAGCAAACACTCGCGATTTAGAAGAGAAGACAAAGAGTCTGCAATCCAGTTTTTTTTTTTTTTAAATCCTTGTTACAGACACATGCATCACATCCAGCATGTTTAAGCGGTTGCTGACCTGAGGTAAACATTTTATGTGCCTTGCACTGTGGAGGCCCAAAGGCCCAAAGGTCATAGCAGAATGTCAGTGACACTATTCCACTCTCTCCCCTTTTCTGACGGTCTGCCACTGTCTATTTGTCACTCTGAAATGACAACACAGTTGCATCATGCTTGTTTTCCTGCAGCACTGACACAAAGCCCAACCACCTCTCCACTGTGTGGTACTGTACTTGGGTAAGGATGATGTCAGGCACCAACGATGCCTCGCAAAGGTATTCACTCCCCTCGAACGTTTTCAGATTTTGGTCACAATAAAACTTCGATGTGTTTCTAGGTTTGATGTGGCAAGGAGGACACAGTGCTTTATATTCTGTTTCGCTTTTTACAAATAAACATTTGAAAAGTTTAAGAAGTCTTGTAATCAGACCTCCTAAGTCAATACAGCAGATTCTCAACTGGATTTAAGGTCTAGACTTTGACTGGACCATTCTAACAAATGAACACGCTTGAACCATGTCCATTCTTCTCACCGCATTTTCTGCCCCAACAGAGTAATTGCATCCCCACAGGATGACGCTGCCACCACCATGTTTATTTGTGAGCAGAGTGTGTTCAGGTTGACATGCAATGTTAGTTGTCTGCCACACATTTAAGCTAGATTTTGTTTAGAGGCAACAGAGTAAAGAGGGTTGAATACAAATATGTGAACTTTGGCTTCTACCCATCTATGCACTACTTCTGTTTCTCGCATAATATAAATAACATCAAAGTTTGTGCTTGAAATGTGACAAAATGGCAAGAACTTTTGCAAGGCAACAAGATCTCCAGTAGATTGAAATAAATCAGGCATAGAAAGACCAGTAAATAAATCCACTGGAGTATGGTGCATGTTAAAAGCAAGACTTTCATTACAGAGAACTGTGTCAAATGAATCCATTACTACATAAAATAAATAGATTCTTCTGTAAATGATTTGGAACACTGGTAATGGGTAAAGACCTAATGGGAGTCCTGGTAAAATAGCCTTTGGGGAGCCTGGGAAAATCTGCCTCAGTGAAGTGCCCGGCTCTCAGCCAAAACCCTGAGTGGAGGGGGGAGGATGGGGGTGGAGGGAGAGAGGCGGGCGGGCAAAGACTTCACAGAGATGACAGAAAGTGAGCGGGCCAGAATGGCAGACAGAGAGAGAATGTGGGGGAAAACGCGGTCTCCGGGAATCTCCAGCCGTGGACGATGTTAAGTTCCACTGTTGAGCATAATCGCGTAAAAATGCTGAGGACTTGAAAGCGCTGATGATAATGCTATTGCTGTCCAGTGATCCAGCACGGTCAGAGGCTGTAGCTGTAGCAGCAGCAGCAGCAGCAGCAGCAAGGCACAGTGCTGTACCACTTCCTACACCGCGGACCACTTGGCCGCACACGGTGGCTCCCGGGAGATTTCACATGACTGACCTTAAATAAGTTCGGTTTTGATCAAAGTTTAGCGTTAGCATGATCAGGCTGCTTACCGCAGATCAGGGGGATCAGGGAGATGAGACCTGGGCAAGAAGGTCCTGGCAAAGACTCCTTCCCAAGGCTTCTGCGCACCCTTTCCAACACCAGATTATGTTGGGTAATTAAGGTAATGAACTGGCTAACATAACAGCCATAATCATCCTTTTTATCCCTGTTCTCTAAGGTGCCTCTTGCAGCTCATCTGACACGACATCTCTCTTTGCATCACTTGAAAACAGCATCGGGCTCTATTTTTTTTTTCTTTTTTTAATGCTGACTGTAATATTTTCAGAGCTGGGATTAATACAACTGTAACTAAAGACAATCAAAATCCCCCAGATTTGGACAGCAAGGGCATGCAGCAGGAGAAGGAGTGCACCTGTGTGGACATGTGCATTTTGCCTGCAGTAGTGTTCATCTGAGTGTGCGGTCAGGCCTCTCACCTCTCAGTGAGAGACCAGCTCCCCCCAGTCAACCTCCCACCCCATCAGTGCACGACTTGTCTGCCTGCTCCCTTTTCATTTGAACACATTTTCTAGCCAAAAATTTCACTTCAATCTCACCTCATCTCTCCATACTACATTAACCCCTGGCAATTGCCTTCCAAATGACCCCATTAAGCTGTAATTGCCTCAGCAGGCCTGCTCCCTTGCTTGTAATTCTGTGCAGCGAACCCACCAGACGTTCCCCCGGCATTGTTTCATGTTCTGGCTCCCATCAACCAGTTCAGATGCTGAAGCACCACCGACCCCCCCATCCCCCCATGCCCCCCTCGCGCTTTCCAAACCACTCACTACTCCCAATCTCCTCTCTGCCGTGGCTGGAGCTCACCACTAGCAGTGCCACTGGAAGGTTCTCCTCATCTCCGCAGCGCGCGCACACAGGGGGAGCCCTGACCTCACTTCCCCGTCACCAGCCAAACTCTCTGTTAGATTACACAAACACACTCGAGGCTCGAAATGCACTGATCAAAAATGTTTTTGACACGTATCCCAACACACCGATTCTAGTCGCTTACAATTTATTCCTAAATACTGTTTTAAAGGAAGACATAAGATCTGTGTTTCCAATGCTTTTACTACACTTCCTGCCGTGAGTGGTTAGGAACTGAAAAGGCGTGACTGTTGGTGTGTTAGAGAGAGCTACCAAAAAGATTTTTTTTTTTAAATGTTAGCACAAAAATATCAGGGCTTAGATTCTTATGACAGCAATTAACAAGCATCGTACAGCTAGCATCAAGAGAACTGTAGCTTCTACCTTACAAAATGTGACATTTCAAAATCTATCACGACAGAGTTTGAAAAGGTAAAAGAAAATGACTCTGGTGCACATTGTTCAGCCTTAGTAGTGTCTGCAGAAAGTCTTGCTTTCTCCCGCTTCCTCACAGCCTGAATGAATCTGAATCTCTCTATCTACACATGTATTTTTAAGCACTGAACTTGATCCGGAAATGAGCTAACTTTGAGTTCTCTTAGCTCAGTAACACCTTCCACTTCGAAGAGGATTTTTATGGACTCGCTAAAAGCTCCCACATACATCAGCTGAAGACAAACAGTCGACGCTCAGTCACGAGGTTTCGATACGTTGACATTCGCATACACCTTTCATACAACGGCACAGACCACGTGGGGCTTTTACAAAAAGGAGCTAAGCTAGCACCACACTTTTATGCAGACAGTCTCTTTTGTGCACAGCAATGTTACAACTTCCATCCAGAAGTTATTAACCATTTAAGAATATAGTAGTTATTCAGTGAAGAATGATAGAAATTTTCAGAATTCCATCAGCTAAACGTTCCTCGGATGTATTCATGTCTCCTGCGGATATAAAAACTGGATATTGGAAGCAGAGAAATACTGACATTGCTGCCTAGCGCATTTTTACATAAACACAGCAACAAACTCCTCACCAATCAGAACAATCAGTTTTTGTCACACATCAATGTCAGTGGCAATCCAGGTGAATTCAATTCTCAAAACAAGATATTTATGTTCCCAACCAGCCAGTCTCCAGTCAGTCAATTAACAGATTCTGGTCAGCAGCTGATTTCTCTCTGAATCTAGACTAAAGGCCTTAAAACAATCACCACTGTGGCTTTTTACAATGTCAGGCTTTTCATTTCATAACCACAGAACACTCAGCAGAGCATGTTTGTGTGAATCTCTATAAAGAGACACCTAGCATGTTTGCTTTCGCATCTCATAATCTCCCCCTCACGTGCCGACGGCTAAATTAATGGTGGCACAATATTTGTACGTTTTAGCATCGTTTCTCTCTCTTCAGTTGTCATTCTAACGCAGCTCGGTGCAGAGAGTACATCCTGCAATGACAACCGCCACGGCACCCTGAGCACAACTTCACCTTTGCTGCTCCCGCTAGGGAGCTGATGTCAAGACTGCTCAACTTTTTGATGAAGGCCTCCATGGATAACTAATGCACAAATTCGGATAGGTGGAGAAAGTGATCCTGACAGTGATGTATTGCAACTAGTTGAACGTGTCAAAAAGAAGATGCTCCTCCAGCCACTGGTGCGCGTACACTGTATATGCATGCATGCTCACATCTGGGCATTGCATGTTGTTTTTTTTTCTCTTTTTTTTTCTTGAACATGCATCCTCCTTGTGCTCTCCCAGATATTTCATGCACATGTGACCATTCATGTAGCATGGTATGGGGGAACTATTTATCGATTTAATACTCCCTCTATCTCAGCAGCACATCCTCCATTAAACTCACCCTTAACTTATTAAGTTATAAACGTTCTCCACTCACGCCTTGACTCTTCCCAGTATATTACTCACACAATTTGCTTCTTAAAAAAAAAAAATATTACAAACCAAAGAAGCAATGGTTTTCTATTGCAGCTTTCCACTGTGATTTGAAAAGAGGCCCTAAATTAATTCCAAGCTTTGGGTACAAACGCTTTTTCTGAACACCCAAACCTTCAAAATTGCTTTAGATCATCTCATTCTCTCATTGCCTGTTTATTTAAATTCATCCTTTTTTTTTTTTTTTTTCCTAAGCAAATGTTCCCAGGAATATCAAGGTGTTTTTGTTGCAAAGCTCTAACTGATCCGGGGGGATTTGCTTCCAACAGCCTGTCTCTCCCTCGCCTTTCAACACAAAACTCCGTGCTCCAATCAAAATGAACCACCAGGGACCCCCGCTTCCCTCCCCCCTGAGCAACGCCTGCTCCGAGTGCTGTGATAGCAGCCTCTCTGCCATTGATCGCGGAGTTTAGCACAGAGCATGTATGCCACTGTTAGCAGAAAAACAAAGACCTCTCTCCCTTTAATAGCGGCGCACACTATTAACGCACCTAATGTCTCCTGCTTCCCTGTGCCCCGAAGAATGAATGAAAGAAAGCAAATCGCAATTAAAAAGGTTAACCGGGGTCCACGTCTCGTCTCAACTCATCTTTTTCACACAAATCTTTTTCTTTTTTCTTTTTTTTTTACCTCGTATACAGACTGGTGTCTTTAGGGGGTGTACATACACTTGCCACAAGAGATAAAAACTCGCATTCATGTCTTGCTCATAATTGCATTCCTTGTTGCAAATCTAATTGTAGACACTGAATGCAAAAAGGAAACACAGCTTTATTGATCCTCCTAACACAAACCAGGAGGATCTCATGAATTAAGAATGAGATAAATTAAAATGAACTCCAGAAAAACGTGGCTTGTGGTCCACCATGAATAAACTAATAGTCATATCTATATCTATATCTATATATATATATATATATACTGGATACGTATATCTCCTCCATGAATACAGTGTGTGTCTGTTTATTTAATCAAGGGCTGATTTACTTGTGACAGAGAATAAATTCTTCTATTTTGCACGAGCCTCTATAAAATTGCCATCATTTTTAATTAATTCTTAATTAAAATATATTACACCACAGCTTCTACCCATCTCTCTTGATATTCTAACATAATCAATTCAGAACCATTTACATATCATTAATTAAAAGCTTTCCTCTCTCATCCTTAAAATCATAATGAGGGCCGATTCCTCATTAGTAACCTATAAGGGAGAAAATAACAATACAGCAGAGAATGGATGGCACATTCCTCTGTCAGTTCTTTGTCTCCTAGTTTTCTTTTTTCTCCCTCTTCTTCTTCTACTTCTTTTATTTTTAGTATTTCTCAATTGGATTTCAGAATTACAGAGTTACACAAACATCCACTCTTGGTGCATGTTTGTGTCTGTGTGCTGATAGGCATAGTGATACAAAAGCCCAACAGCATGTTTTTTTTTTGTTTTTTGTTTTTTTTTCAGCACAAACAAATGTCAAAGAACATATTTGGATCATGTAAAAATCCAAATTCCAGTTATATTTACAAAAAAAAAAAAATGCATGAATGCATTTTAAATAATTTACAGAAATTAAAGTTTTCTCCAGATGATGCACTCACGCAAACAAGTCCACATTAAATTTAAAAAGCATTTTCACTTTGATGCACACCCATAGATCATTTTTTGCTATAGTCTCACTTTAGAGCAGCCAGCGCATCTTTCCTATCTCCCCATCTTGAGCTCTCTCTTAAAGACAAGAAATAATATCAAGTAATGATAGGTATTGTTATGCCGAGGATCAGGCGCATTCTGATTTTTATCGCTCGTCTCTCACAGGTGCTCCGGCGTTACTTGTCAGGACTGCATGTCTGGGTCTTCCACATGTCAGATAAAAATCGCTGCACTCGGTGTTTCGGCAGCCTGACAGCAATTTATTTGAATGTTTTGTCACACTGGTGTTGGTGCATTTTGTGTGGGCTGCTCACCGGAATGGCAACAGCTCAGAGCTTCCTGACACTCTCTAACACACTCACACAAACACACACGCAGAGACACACGCATACACATGTGCTAGCACACACACAGAGAGAGTCTAGCATAAAATCCCAGATGCATACTGTACTATTTCTGCCCTATAATTAAAACCAGAGTATGTAAAAAAAAAAAAATCAGTTGTAGACTAAACAGTTATTTATATCTAACACCTCATAAAACAGGTGACACTATATCATTAACACTGGATAATATTTAAAAAAAATTAATTTACACCTCCATAACCACACACACACCGACGTATATGAACCCAAAATAAAATGTCACACCAGCTGGTAAACAGGCGGCACTGAGGTGGATCCAGAAATGCAGCCATGAAAATATTTAGTGTATATATTGGCAAATCAGCCAGAGATGCACCGACCACACTTTCCCTTTTTTTTTCTTTGAGGGTTTTGACCTACTCCAATTTTTTTTTCTTTGCTTTGCTGTTGTTGTTTTTCTGAAGGAGTATAAAATATAAAAGAAAATACACACAGTGTGGTTCTTTGTATAGAGGTCGTAGTTTTGAACTAAGGATTTATTTTTGGGGTGGATTATTAGTGACAAACCAATCTGTTTTTTTTTTGTTTGTTTTTTTTGTTGTTGTTTTTTTTCTGGCTGATACAAATTTCAGTTTTATTATTATTATTATTATTATTATTATTATTATTATTATTATTATGGGATGATAAAGAATAAAATAAAATGTGGAAAAGGTGGTAGCTTCTAACACAGATTAACATGTCACTAAGCTTAATTTAATTTATAATAATCTGAGAAAAGGAACATCAAAGTAGATGTTTTTGGTCGACCCATTAATAGATCAAAGATGACATCAATTTATTATTTTGATGCATTTAATGAATACGGGGGAAAAAATCAATATTTTTAAATTGTTTGACTCAACAGAGCCGATCAAGAGAAAATCAGATGAGTCTGATCACCGGACGACAGACCAGTGCATCTTTAAGTTATCCCACTTGTGTTTGTTGTATATTGCAATAAAAATATATATATATTATTGTTTTGGGAGCATGACAAGCACAAACCCTCCTGCAATCTTGTGATTCTCTGATATGCCATGGACTATTGAGGAAGTTAATGAAATCCTCTCAAAGACAGGAACTCTATTTTTACACTGCGATAATTAAAGTACGGCGCAGTTATAATTTACAGCCCTCGCTTAATTGCATAGGAAAAGTAAAATGGGAGAGCTGTACAGTATGAGAAGAGATTAAATGTGTGTGTGTGTGTGTGTGTGTGTGTCTTCAGTCAGGAAGGGTGAATGTAAAAGAGCTCTGTGCGCATCTAAACAGCAGGACTGTATCTTTTAACATCGTGGAACGCATCAAAGATAAAGTAATGAAATATACACTCGTCTATTTTTCCACAACCGAGCCCTTTGACAAATCGAGTACAATCCCAAATCTCCATAAATCACTATTAAAGACAAGTATATCATCACCAGCGCATATATCTTCCCCAGCCTGACCTGTAGACTAATGAGAAAAGGCCCAGACTATCTTGTCTGATTAATTAATTCAAAATGTCGGCTGTTATTCAAATGTGAGGCTGGTGTTATTTGAATAACACTTGACAGCGACGCCTGAAGAAATAATTTCTGGTTTGTGGGGTTGCTGCGGCATTACTGATGATGGCTCATGGAAATGTTAGAAGCCGGGAAGTATTTTTTCCCCTCTTCCTTAGTCCTCCTGCTTCCTCTCAGCTTCGCAGTCATGATAGCTCCAAGAAGTATTTCATTACTCCAACCAGCAAATCACCCCTCCCAGCCCTTCTTTACAATTATGGCTCTAAGTATTTCTATTTTTTTTTCTCCTCTGTCTGTCTTTTCCTCTCTGTTTGTATTCCCTCCCACAGCCAGCCCAAATCTACGGGGCAGCGCTTTGGCTCAGCGAGAGACATGCTGGCAAAGAGGAAGGTCATGGTTTTTACAACTGCAGCTCCTCAATGCTGACAGCCCGCGCTGCCAAAGTGACACACTCTGTTTGGCTTTCCCACGTTCATACAGCTCCACGGTGCTTCGTCTTTATCAAGAAGCACACAAACACACGCGCGCGTGCACGCACTCACACGCACTCACACGCAAATGCACATATTTAATCAGCTCTGAGCTGTGTTTTTTGCTGTCAAAGCGCAGCAACACGATGCTCACGTACGGCCATTTTCAAAGCGCGCCATGATAAAAAGTAATGGAGTTTTTACATTTTTGGTATAATTTTTCTGCTATTCCAAAAGCTGGTTGACAGAGCGTCGGGAAAGCAGTCGCTGGAGGAAGAAAATCATGAATGTACGTGCTGAGGCCCAGGGGGCAGTGCACCCCCTCCTCTATCGCTTCCTTCATCAAGCATGGATTCTAATCAGGGCTGGGGAAGATATAAGACGCTCAGTCATTAAATAAATTAACTCTGCCACTCCATGCTCTCCTTCAGCACCCGTGCGAAGCCCGCCGTGCTCTGCATACTTACTGGGGCTCACCTTCAACGCCGTACCCGAGCGAGCCTGCCAGCACACACACACGCGCGCGCGTGCACGCGTGTGTACTCACACACAAACACAGGTTAGGACTGAAATTTGAATGTCTAAAGAAGGAGAGGGACCACACCTCCTGTCCCTCAATAATGAGCTACCATTCATGATAAAAGCTTTCACATAATTATGTTAAGAAACCAAAAACATCAGAAGAAAGCGTATGAGATTATGATAAAGTTTCTGTGTCATACTGTCACAGTACCATGTAATGAAAAATGTATGACATATAAATGCCTTTATTGTAAAAAAAAGGCAGAAGTAATTCCTTACTGCTGCTAAAATATCGCATAGTATTTTTATAGTTATAATAATATTTAGCTGTTGCTTCTTGGTTGCACAGACTTGAACACAAATGTAGTTTACGAGTGCTTACTATGCAAAAAACTTGACTTTTTACTGTTCTGCTCTTTGTAGAGTAAAACAAGTAACAAACGGATGATCACTATTTAAATACTATGAATATCTGGTTGGAAAGATTTGGCTGTTTGATAAAAATGCTGCTCATAGCTAAAGTTTGAAAACTCTTAGCTTATTAAGAGGGATGGATGTAGCGTTGACAATGGGTTTTTGTCAGAATTTTTTGACATATGAAATATTTCCAATTAGGAGAATTTAGCCTTCTTCTAAGTGTTACTGCCATTGCCTGCTTTCAGCCAGCTGAGTGGCAGTGTCCAGCAACAAGTCCACATTTATCTGGATTGATTGGATTCTTTTGATTAATAATCAGATTATGTACACATAATCAATTCGATTCAATTCAATGCATTTTTTTGGGATGTTATGATCCTTTGAAAGAAAAATCTTAATTGGTTGAAATCTTAAAAGGCAGGTCAGACTTTACAAAAATGTAACTTGATATTGTCCAGTCAAAAGCCTGATTGGTGAATAAAAACAAATGGGAAAAAAAAAAAAGATGGAAAAAAATCTAAGTCTACACAAATGATGACTAATCTCTAAAATCCAGTGTGAATTTTGACACTGACATGATTTTTTTTCTTTTTTTTTTAGGATGTGAGCAGCATGCTGCCATTCATCAACAGAAAGCCAGCATGGCGACGAACAGTAAGAGAGCTCAGTGTCGGCTCGGATCACTGACACAAACAATCAAAGCTGACACAGTGTTCGTATAGCACCTGCCACTCTGGCAACACAAATAGATCAATATGAGGGGAGCTCATTCACTGTTTAAAACTCGTATCCTTGCACCCACATCATCTCCCAGAGCAAACCGCCACGTAAAAAGTGCATGCTCAATACATATCAATCACCCTGACAGAGGAAATGCTTATTTGAAGGAGCCGATGTGAGGCAAATGCGCGGCGTCAGCAGAATGTCCGTTGTCAAAACTTGCCATTTGAATTTTTCGAGCACATCGCGCCGAGACGAATGTCCTCAGAAATCCCTTACGTCGCAATTTATGTCGTTTTAATGCGCGCTTTAATTCTCCATTACTTAGAGAGGAAGTACCTGGGAGGGTGGAAACGCATTAGAGAAAGTAAGAAATGAACAGAAGGGTCTGGGGATCTCTCTAGCAGACACAATTAAATATTCATGTGTCTCCTCCTAGGACACAACAGATACTGATCATTATCATGGCAACAGCATACCACCATTTTGTCCACACATTTGGCTCCAGATCAATGGGTATGTATTAAATTTCAAACAAGGAAGGAAGAAGGGAATGATATTGAATCTTTTTTTTTTTTTTGGTAAAACAAGCCACATGAAGGAGAATTATCAGGCTATATTTGCACGTAGTTGTATCATATCAAATCAGCTTCGCTGAGGTATTTGGAGAAACGTCCTACAATTGTTGATACAGCAGGACAAAAACCTTGGCCAGCTACGTTAGTTATTCATTCTAAAATTCATTACAGTCTGTCACCTCTTCCTCGTAGTCTTCTTGAGGAGAAAACAAAAGAGGAACAGCAGCAACGTACGCTGGATGACCTCCACTTCCTAAAGAGAGGAGAAACCAGGCTTTTTTTTTTTCCCTTCCTTTTTTTTTTTTTAAGGTTTTTCAGTCCCCATCAAGAGGAGTAAAAGGAGGGACAGCATTCCCCCGCTCGCCGTCATTAATCACGGCTTTCTGGGAGCAAGTGCATATTAATTTCTGTCATCCCAAACATCATTTGGTATTGTTATGCCACGGCTCAGTCCTCATTCAGCAGCAGACGTTGGGCCGTTCCTCTTGGACTGAGGGAAGACAGGGCCCTGTGTGGCGGCGTTTCAGAGTGAGAGGCCTTTATCCCTGGGGCTCTGACACCAATTAAGCCGTTTCACCGAGAGCCGAAAAAAAAAAAAAAAAAATAGGGACCCACCGTTTTGCTGTAACATGAGCCAGCACCTAACTGCTGGCCCCTCGCCATCTTTCCATTACTTCAGAAACAAAAATGAACTTCAAGGGACTTAAGAAAACAAAAACGATAGCCAGCTCAGCGAATGGCTTTTATTTGAGTAAAACTCCCAAACAAAATTATAGAGGCGTTTAAGAGTTTGTCCATTTAACACCGGCGGTAGCAGACCTGACTCCACCTCATGGGCTGCAATGAAACTATTATACGGCTGGTTTTTAATTCTATAAATATATTTGAATGCGCAAACAAAATCAAGACATCTTTTCTGGCAGTGCACAAGCTCTAAGATCCCCTCTTTCTTTCTGCGTTGCCTTTTAGAAAGCACCACAGTGGAGCTTGTCTTAAGGCTACAGCAGAATAATGCAAGGTTTGCTATGAATTAAATATTAGAAATCTTAACACGGCAGCCAATAAGAATTATTTGCCTTATTAAAGCAGCAGAAGACGCTGATTAAAATTTCATTGCATTGCAGTCTTTTTCCCATTTCTGGCGCCGATATATCATTGTAATGTACGAAAAGCAGAACAATGGCATCTGGAACAATGGCGAGAGAGGAGCTCAAATTTAAAGCTTGCAGAAGAAGAAAAGACAACTCTCCAGGAAAATAATCGTATGAAAGAGAAAAGAGCAATTTCAGGCAACAGGCTTCCAAGTACAACACTGACAAAGAGTTGAAAGTGAGATTTAAGACATATTTGTCAAAATATATCCAAGCTGCAAAACTTCCCCAAATATTGGGAAAACATGTCCACACTTTAGAAAGGTACTATGGAGGTTATTAGATATTAGCTAATAAATATATTTACATTTTAATTAAGCAAATTAGTTTAATGAAGCTTAAAGTCTAATAACTATACCTACTTTATTTTTTGGGGGAAAAAATCAGTTCAAAGACTTGTAACTACAAGTCTGTAACTACAAGAACCTGTATGAGTTTCAGCAATTATTTAAGTTCGTATGCAGCTCTAACTAGTTTAGCAACAGCGCTAATGCTAAACTTGCTAGCCAGTTGAGCCTCTTAACCCCGAAGCAGTTTATGACAACTAATGATCATAACTGAGCTTATAAGGGGAAGTGTTTACATTCCACATTGATAGAACAGATTGAAAATATTTATTACTATTTCATTAACATTTTTCCCTTAATTAGTTTAGCAACAGAGTCAATGCTAAAAGTCGAACTTACTCTCAAGCTGAGCTTACTTTATCTTAAGTGTTTAACGAGAGTAGTTATCCAAAATGTACGTAAAATATACACAAATTTAAAAGGCTTATTTCTCTACTGTAGATAATAAACAGAGCCAATTTTGTTGAGTAGGTTTATTTAAACTCAACTCAAAGTGTCTTTTAGCTCTTAAACTTACATAACATCTATTGAGAAATATGATACAAATCTGCCTAGATGAACTGTATGCAAATTGCCACACTAATTTAACTGGTTACTTCTACCAGCTTATTTTATCAGTGTAAAAAAAAAATCACTCAGACACAAACTCAAAAGAAAAGAAAAACATATTTTCTACCACAAATGACATAATGTAATCAAGATTATGTGTAGAAAAGCAGGAATATGAGGAAACATCTGTTTTTTATCAGTGTTGCTGAACTTGCCGCTGATAAGACTTTTAGTTGTCCACATGTAATGTGTACAGAGTAAATGAACTTCATAGACTCCCATCGTCCCACGAGGGAAAGCTCTACCCTGAAACACTACAACTAATGAAATAGAGACCTACAAATAGCAGTCATTACTGAGGGAGGACTTGGTTTGCACCAGCCTTTTCACTCTAACCCTGTTTACACCTATAACCAGCTTCATGGCATCACATAGGCTCTGTAAGTGACACAGACACAAACAGCATCAGACACTGGGACTACAGTCTCCAGATATCTTTTTTTTTTGTTGTTGTTGCAAAAATAAATTATGTTCAGCTAAATTAGAGCTGCAAAAAAAAAAACAGAAGTTATGCATTTAATTATTCTGAAGTTTGTTCAATCTTGGTTTATTTTCGCAAATGATTGCTGCAGATAAAACATGTTGACATCTCTTTCTCTATCATTCTGTCAATAATTAAGTAAACAAGGAAGCGCAAATTGCAGTATTTCCAAAGGTTAAATCTCGTCAGGAAAATCAGTGACAGCTGCAGAAGGGGGCTTGTAGAAATTTCAGCTCCAGCATGTATGGCAGGTCAAAAATATATATATATGTATATATATATATATATATTTTTTTTTTGTACAGTTTTGACAACAATCCAACTCCAGCGATGTATGAAAGTAGAGTCTTTGCAAACTTGCATCAATATGACAAGCTCTATCACTCCTGTCGGTTTTACTCTGTTTACAAAAAAACACTACTTGCAATCGACACGACTGGGCAAACGCTTTTCGAATGAAGTCCTAAATTTGCTCCACCTTCTCCCTGTCTGCTCCAGTTTTGGGGGTTTTTGGGGGGGTTTATTTTTTTATTTTTTTATTTTTCACGTAAACAGGCAAGAGGGGCCGCTGACTCGCCGACAGGCCCTCTCCCACTGCTGAAAACTAATTTCAATCAATCCTTCCTTTTTGCATCCAAAGCAGCCTCTGCTGGCTGCCACCGCCTGAAGATAACTATTTCACCACCTCTGTCATGCCTAATTAACAACTCAGATGTACAATTTAGAAATTTCGCAATTAACCTAGTAAAATATTGTTGGAGGATGCTAATTGTTATGCCAGTTGCCATAAAGGCTCATTTGCATAACGTATGTGCAAAAAACAATTATGAGCTGTTGATCGCACAGGAGCCCTGCAGAAAACGCTTGGAGCGATTGAGTGGGAAGAGACGGGGTGGAGGGGGTGGATGGGTGGAGCGGGGGGGGAGGGGGGGAGAGAAGACGTGTGCTCGAGTGTGCAGATGGAGGGACAGCGCCGGATCATTGTACATAAAAAACAGATTTGAGAGGCCATGTGCACAGCTACACGAGGCAGCGCCGCTGCAGAAACATCTCTCCCCACAGCACAAAAGCATTTACCCTTCCAAATGAAACTGATATGCATGCTCTTGTTTTTTTTTTTTTGTTTTTTTTTACTCCCTCTCTTTCTCTCCCTGTCCTCTTTGTCTTGCTCTCCTTCTTTTCATCCCGCCTGATGGGGAAATGGAGGGTATTTGGAAGCTACTTAGATAATAGCCACATCTTCCTCGGTCCCCCTTGTGCTTTAGAGGAGGAAGCAGTGGCCCTGCCATTGAGCCAGCCAGGAACCCAGCTGTGCACGACCCATTCGGCACAACCGCTATCTAGTGAGTACAGCCGCATCACTGGGGCTCCACGAGACAAAAAAGCAGCCAAAGTCAATTGTCTCAGCTGCTGAATAGCTTTCTGTTCTCTGTCATGCATTTACAAGGCCTTTCTGGGTTTTTTTTTTCTGCGTGAAGAAAAGGGACTGAAATACAATGAACTAAATGTACAAAAATAAACTAAAATTATAGAAAAAAATTTCAATATTTATTTCTACATAGCTACATATATATTTATATACATTTATAAAAATATTATTTTTTAAATTTACATTTTTTTGTGTGAAGAAGGCTCATTATCTTTGTCTAGGAGTAATAAAATATTTTTTCTTTCTTCAACTTCTGTTTGTGACTTATGCTAAACAGCATGGTGGGTCTGGTTGCTGTACAGTGTTTGGGGAAACTTGCTTTAAAAGAGTATTAAATCACACATCTCCCCCCGCCCCCAACGCCACCCCTGTTGCATTACTGAGTTTATTAAATTAAATGCACGGCAGATCACATCTGGTTCAGGAAACACCAAAATCTTTTTTTCTTTCTCTTACGCTGGCATGCTCAGTCCTAACTCTTTTTTTTTTTTCTTTTACTCCTGGCAAGTTCTCTATATCTCTATATTGAATGTTTTTTTTTTTTCCAGACAATACTTTCTTTCAGAACTCAGCAGAACATGTAACACAGACATACTCCTAAACACACCCAAAAGACCTCCTTGCTTTTTATTTTTTCTTCCTTCTTTTTGTTTTTCTTTCCCAGAATCCAAGTCGGACACATCCAGGCGACGTTCCCTTGGCCTCCGAGCGCAGGCTCGCCCCATAATCCACAGCTTCACACACCGGATCACAGCATTTATCAGCCTGAATCTGCCACATTCTCTCCCTCTCTCGGTTACCTCTTTAGACCACCTCCCCGTCCTCCCCCCCATTTTCCGAACCTGACGAGTCAAAGGTCAGGAAAACAACAAGTCAATACGCAAGCAGGACGAAGAAGAAGCGCCTCGCCGCTCAGAGAGAGCCGTGGAGAGGGGTAAGCCCCTCTGCAGCGCGCTGTGATTTAGCCTGTAATAGTTTTCTGTAATCTCTTTCTATTGATTAAACCTCACATCAAAGAGAAGTCTTGCTACAGAACCTCTCTTTTCCTGCTCAGAAATACCATATGGAGGTAATCTTTCACCTTTGTTATTCTTGCCGCTCCCACCGCTGCTGCTGCTGCCTCTGCCCCTGCTGCTGGGAGCTCCTTCTCCCAAGCATGAGGAGTAGAGACCAGTGGGATAATACAAACCCAGCTCAGGGGAATAACTGCAAAACTCATCTGAATCGCACACAAATGCGCCCATTGTCACCTCGCGCAGCTTGAATGTTACCTATTGTCCTGAAGCATGGCAGAATTTTGCTTTCAGGTTTGATATTTGGAACCAAAAAGAAAACCCCCTGGCCAACCGAGGGACAAAGAACGACACATGCGAGCCGAATTTCACTTTTTAGCTTATCTAAATGCAAAACTAAGAAGAAAAAGAAGAAGAGGGAAAAAAGAGGTTGGGGTGGGCTCCTGCTAAAAACACTCAATTTAGTGACAGGCAAATGACTTCATGCTGCCACTTAATCTCATTTCTTGCATAATGCTCTCTAATTAGCATATCAAAGTGAATTAATACTTCTAGGGGCATTAGCTATGCAGGAAAAATGCTGTGGCTCTACAAAAACAGTTAGAGGAGCGCCATAAAGTTCCAAACACCCTGACAAGTGCTCAAATGTCTCACTCCACTTTAAAAAAAAAAAAAAAAAAAAAAAGCAATTTGACATGACATGACAATAAGTTCTGATCACAGCGATTACAGCAAAAAGTTGTTATAAAAATAAAAAAAGTGTTGCTCAGGAAAGCACTGGGTCCCCATGGCTGAAAAGCAGCGGCAGCGTGTTGTCATCTGAACAGATAGTGTAAAGTGTGAAGGAGACACCAGCGAATGAAAGGCTGGCTGCGTGTGCTGGAGGAGCGGACCAGTCAACAAGGCCAGCAGACCAGCTGAGCTCTGTCAGACTCAGAGAGGGACAGACTGGGACTCCACAGCACAGGTTAACCACACACACACACACACACACACACACACACACACACACACACACACACACACACACACACACACACACACTGCATGCACACGTGAAACTCAAGCGCACAGAAAACTTGCTCTCCAATATCTCACCTCTTTCACACACACTTATTCTGAATCTCACACAGCCACGCTAACGGCGTGCACGTAAAACTTTCATTGTTTCGTCTTAAATTATTTTTTCCATTCTGTTAAAAAAAAAAGTTTTTTAAAACATTTAATGTCGGAGTTGTAAATTCAGAGAGGGAAGCGGAGTGTGATTTCAGAAATAAATCCACTAATCTATTTCTGTGCCATCCACATACGAGATACGCTCTTGTGCTGCTGAGCACTGCATCAGATCCACCACCGGTGTCGTTTACGTACGTTAGTCTTATTTGTCTACATTTAAATTCTCTAAATTCAGCGACAGCACAGCCACAGAGCCTTCACAAGACCAAGGAGCCTGAGCCGGTCCCTGTGGATGCCACCTGTGTTGAGGAAGTTCATAAAGTTTTATGATCTCCTAAAAGCTAATTTCCTCATAAAGCGCACAAAGGTCACAAATCTGGCACGGAGGTTTCCTCATTAGACTTTTTTCTCTTTTTTTCTAATTATTTCACTGCCAGAAACACACCGCAAACCACCTGCACATTTTTTTTTGGTTTTTAACCTTAAGATTTAGGTGTTTAAATAAAAAGTTTTTTTTTATTTTTTTTTTACCCTGGTCCTTAAAAAGAAAGGCATCTTAGATCATTTCATTTGCAATCTGAACAAGAGGAGTTTATCTAATTCACTCTATTTTTATTCAAATAAAGACATCATAGAAAGAGCTCTGTCCTGCAGGCTCTAATGTTTTGAAAAGTTTTGATCTTAGGATCTAAAATTCAGTTCTCAGCTCGATTATGTGTGTCATCTCGCAGGTGCGGAGAAAGTTTCAAATTCTTTGCTGCGAAAATATGTGAATTATTCACACAAATTCTAAGATATTTTCTGCAAATCATATCAGCAAAAATAACGTGTCTATTTCTTGTTTTGTTTTTTTGTTTTTGTTTTGTTTTTTTTCTTGTTTCTGTTTTCTCCAAATCAGTGAGACTCCACAGAGTAGCACTCTAATTATAGACACACAGACTGTAGTCTGTTTGAAAGTGTGGGATTGTTTTCATGTTATAAAGCATGAATTTCTGTGTGATCTTAGCTGTGTAGAGCATATGCTGCGGGATTTCCCCGTCCTGCTCTGTGCCAGGGGTAGGGAAGCACGCTTTCTGCTCAAATTCAAAAGACAAGACGCTCCTGCAGACGTTCCTGCAGGAACGAGAGCATCTTCAGTGGAAAGTGACAACACTTACTGTTTCCACACGGCACACAGTGACAAATTTAAAAAGGTGATTGATTCATTCGGGCAGAGGTCTACACCCCCACCCACCCCCCCACCCTCCACCTTGCCTTTCTCTCTCTCCTCTTCCAAAAACCCTTGCAACCTTAACCTGCACAATGCCATCAGATCTATTCTTCTATTGTTTTGATTTTTTTCCCTAAAATATATTTTTATATTGTTTTTTTTTTTTTATCTGTAGCAGGAAAATCTTACCTGTCTTTTCTTTGATTTCACAGAGAACGCTGAAGAGTGCTGGTTTCATTCTGTGACAGTTCAGTCCATGTTTCCTGTTTCAGTATAAGAAAAAAATAAAACACTCAAATAAGGTCACAGATAAAAACATGTTAGACATGAACAAGTTTAAGCCTCTATGCACTTCACCTCACACACTCTTATATATAAATATATTTTTTGAAAAGTTACCTGAAGTTTAACATCTATTATGAAAATGACTTATTTTCTAAATGATGCTTTTGTGGTTGCATCTGTATGGGGCTGAATTTTAACAACAGTCTTGGCTGAAATCTGACATGTGTGCACCAACTTTTTTTTTTTTTTTTTTTTTTTTTTTGCAACACCACCACCTCGCTCAGGTTCAAACAGGTAGTTTAAATAAAAACTACGTTGCTCCCTATTGTGACAACTTTCACGTGTGTTAAACGCGTCGCCAGGCTCAGCCGTTGGGCATTACTATTCTTACAGCCAATCCGGTCTATTGTTAACACACTGGGACTTCAGGTAATCAGGGCCAACAACATCTCTCAACAAAAAAAGACGCGTCCAGCGATTTGCTGGGAGGGCGAACTTAACAAAACATATAAATCAACCAACTTTGCTTGCGCCTCGTCCAGACTCTGATCGGTTATGGTCATGATCTGATGCAGAATGTCACCGATGTCTTGCTTCCTCCCGTCCCCGTCCGTCCCGTCGTGTCCGTGCGGAGGCGGCAGCGGCATGCCTCCCTGCACCGAGTGGCCGGCCAGACTGACGCCGCCGATGGACTGCATGATCCGGGCTTGATCGTCCATAGTAGCCGCTAAAGAGTCTGTGCACTGAGCCACACAAATTGAAAAACTCATATACGAAATCGGCTAGAGCATATGCCGTAGAGACTAGGATGGATGCAAACGCAGTGTTTGTTCGGCGAAATAAAGACGCGTGTTTCTTAAATAACAACTACAGCAGGTATATGTATCTTGTATGTATATATACATATATTTTTAGTGTGAAGTAGTCCTCTTGATGCTTTCTTTTTTTACGCGCGGGTCCAAAGTGCCCAAAAACGCGTGGCAGTGTTTTGCGTAGGGAAGAAAAAAAAAAAAAAAAGAAAGAAAGAAAAATCTTTCTTCTTCTTCTAAAAAACTTCTTCGTCAAAATTGACGCTCCATCATATCCCCGCTCCAAATCCTCGCACCGATCAGTCTTTTTCCCCCCCTCTCTCTCTCACTCTCTCTCTGCGATTTAACACCGGTAGTGGAGACAAGAAACGGTCCTTGGTGGTCTCTTCACCAGAATCCCCGGCGCATGTCCTCTTGAAAATGTCCAAATCCTCCTTTGCGAAAATTATCCAACGTGGAAATGTGTAAACAAATAATAGTGGTAAAAAAAATAAAAAATAAAAAATAAAAATCTCAGGCTAAATCTCAGGTAAACGTGGAATAATGTTCCCTGTATTTAAAAAAGAAAAATCACAATCTGCAGCACAAGGTGTCCAAAGGTTAATATAAGAAAAATATGAAATGTAGAAAAAGTTGCGATTTTTGTTGTTGTTGTTGTTGCAAAAGAAAGGAGAGAAAAAAGCAACGGCGAGACGAAATTAATTAGAATAGAACGCTGTATAAAAGGCGATGCGCAAAAAAATATCTTGCCCTGCTGAAATTTATGAGCTCCAGCCCTCTGCCTGTGTGTGTTTTATGTTGTTTGATGGCAGCGCTAGTGAGCGATTGACAGTGTGCCAATGCCACTCACTCAGTGCAGACGTGTCAGAGCAGGGTACAGGGGTAGGAAGGAGGAAAAAATAAAAAAAATAAATAAATAAAAAAAAAATACAAAATACCGAAATGAAAATGCACGCTCCGCCCTGCAGAGGAGGGGTCTATACTCTTGTCACTTCTCGCCCGAACAGCGAAAAACAAAATGTTAAGAGCGAGCACTTAGGATGGTGATTATAATGATGAAAGCACGGCTGAGTCCCCTCTCTCTTTCTTGCAGCGGCTGCAGGCAGGGTATCCTCTTTCCTCGCGCGTGCACGCCGCAGCTATGTGCATATTCTCTAGCAATGATCGAGATTTAGCTCTGCACCACCGCGGGCAAATGCATAATGAGAGTTTTTGCACAGTTTGATGAAGAACTGCATAGCCCCTTGCGAGCCTCGGTTCGAGCCAGGCGAAGCGGCCAGACATGTTTATATTATTGCAAGTAAAGCTCCGTGGGCCAATCCGGGCCCGGAAGGACGAAGACTGACGAGCCGTCCGTCCTATTGCTGGCAGATGCATGACGCCCAGAACCCACCCACTCCATCCCTCCATCTTCGAGCCCGCTCGTGCAGAAGGATGGGAACTTCTGATTGGTCGTTGCCACGAGTGACATCCATTGCACAAGCAGGCGGCGCTGCTCGGTGCTCCTCCGCAGTTGCTATGGCAGCAGACAAGTTGTTAAGCTGCTGGATGCGAGGCAACAAATATACAGCGCGCTCCTACAGCATGCATCTATATTCCGGGGGAAAGGAAGAAGGAAAAAAGCAAGAGGGCTGCTTTCGGTTTGAGGCAGTTTTCACGCATTATCTGGCTGTACAGAAAGTTATTGGGCAATAAGGCTGGCGTTTTTAGTTTTTACTTTTTGTTTTCCTGAGCAAGAGTTTGTGGAAATAGCTTTCCCACTCCCCAAGAGAAGCTTGGTGTTATGCACGGCCCTTCAAAGCCTAACTTTTTACAGATTTTTTCTTCTTTTTTTTTGCCAGATTTTGTTTAATTAGACTGGACCAGACTAGTGAATTGTATAAAAATAACATAATTGAAAAATAACTGTGGCATTGTTTTCATTACATTATTTGTTCAAAAGACACTAAAATAAATACAAAATACAATAAAGGTTTAATTTCCACTAAAACTAAGTGTTAGCACATGGAACTGGTTTGTAAAGCACATTGTATCTCTATCTCAATAAGTTTTCTTTTTTTTTGTCGTTTTTTTTTTTTTGGGCGGGGGGGATTTTTTTTAAGAAATTAGAAAAGTGGACATATGGAACACTCTGTGGCTCTATATCTGTCTACAGCTTTAACCAGTTATATCTTAAAACAAAGAATCCAGAAGATTTAAAACTCATTTTGTTGTGTATGATTCTTTTGCCTCATATTATTCCACCTCTGGCTCTGTGTGGTGAAGCTTTAGCAGTTTCAGGATGGGATATTTTAACGTGTCTCTCAGTATTCCTGGTAATTTTTCTTGTCTTGCATGTGCAGATTGTAAACAGACTATGCAAATGCGTTTTCAAAAATATAATGCGTTTCCATAGTTTCAAGTAGTTGTTAAATTTAGAACTACTGGATATCCATCACATTGCAATTTTTTATATCACCTCATAATATTGTAAAGCTGTAAGTTTGATTATAAAAAAAAAAGTAAATAAAAAATGCAAATCAGTCTGTATTAACATCAGAGTTAAAGTAAGCCACAAAAAAGTAATAAAAATGGGTTGTGGCAGCATTTCATTTTATTTACTTTATAACGATCATCTCGAGTTCATGCAGAGATCTCACACTTAGTGTTTTGCTAAATCTTGAGACGTGACAGCAGGAAACAGGTAACGTGATTATAAAATAAAACTTTTAGCACTTTCTGCCAGTGGCAGTTCTTACATGATTGCCACACTGGGTGGAGCCCCTCGTACTGTCCCCAAGGATTTTGCTTCTTTTCTTTAAGAAAACTAATTTCTCTATATGTTCCACAAACCAAAACTGAATTTTAAAGAATCTCCAATTAGCAGTAGTATGTTTAATCAGTACAGGTTTGACCTCTCTGTACGTCAGTTTTCACGCTTGTGTCAGTGTGTGATTTGCTTGATGCAAGAAGAGTGCAGAAAAATGTTCAGTTTGTTTTCTCATTAATCGGGTAGAGATTTCATAAATCTCAAACTGTGTTTTACAAAGCTCTTGAATATTTCATTTCAGGTTTGACCAGAAAATATTGTTTTGTTATTCTTTTAGATTTTGAAGAAAAGTTTATTAAATTCCAATCCCTTAAATTCAACACTGCATTTAATAATCTCAGATCAAAAAACAATTTTGGCTTCGTTAGCATCCAATGGTATACAGCAATGTTTTAGCACATGAGGGATGGTAATTAACTGACTGGACATCCCAATAAACAACAGAAAACCTCTGAAGGAACAGATTACAAATAATTTAATTTGTTCGCTTTTTTTTTTTTTTTTGGGGAATTTTTTGTCACACCTGTGTCCTGTGCAACAAACTCAAAGAAAACTCAAAAACAAAGAAAAGAAAATGATTCATAGTCTTGATTCATCGTCAAGACTAACAGCCGAGTGACGAATCTAAATCTTCAATAAAGGCAGAAAGACTTTCTCTAAAAACTTAATTTGGAGCCATGGTACAGTGACTCATTACTTAAAACAATAGTTTGACATTTGATTGCTTTAGCAGCAGGGGGAGGACATCGTCCTACTGCTCCACTCTGCACTTCACAAACTAGAGGAGGATGAGTCAGATGTGCTTCACATGAATGAGAAGATCCGGTTATGAGGATGCGATGTACAGGCAGGAGCAACGTACCATAAAGAGAAACTCAAATCTCACAGAAGCAGTGAAGGCATCTCAATATTTCATTTTGCTAAAAAAAAAAAAAAGGCAGAACTTGACAGGCAGAATGATAGAAGATAGAACAAAAGCAAAAGTCAGAAAAATAACAAGATACATTAAAACATATTCCAAAATGTACTTTTATTCACTTTTATTTATTTCAGATTGAATCTAACCCGATTCTCAGTCAAATTTTTAATATGTAAATAAATCATTACGAAGCGACTTGCCGCTTTGCGTTCCTCTACTCATCCGTTTGACCTTGAAGGAGGGGAGCGACGCAGTCTTTAAGTTTAGTGAATGGGAGTCCCAGGACTACTGCATTTATCATGGAAATACTGAGCTGTCAAGTCACAGTGCATACCTGTCAGGAAAGGCTCAAAGGTACAGCTCCGGCTCCTCTCCTCTCTTGCAGTGCATGATTCTTCATTGCATTGCATAGCAGGCCTATTCACTGTTGTTTTCAGCCATATGTCAACATAATCCATTTCCCTATGTGACAGCTCCTAACAGTAAGACATTGTTGAGACGAGGGAGGGGCGTGAGGGGGGCACTGGTTCTCTCAAAAACGTGTTTACATAACACTTCTACAAGCGGTTTTCCTTTATTGGTGGGAACAAATATTCCCCCCCAAAAAAATTCCTGAAAGACAGTTTATTTGACTTTCTGGTTTCTTTCCCGGCTAAATTAGGAGAAAGTGTTTTAGCAAAGCGAGTACAGCGAGGCGAAGGAATAAGCACCTACGAGTAGCAGAGACAACACTTTGTCATCATGCTTCTCATTGTGACATCTGAAAAGACCCACAGGTGCTGTAGAAAGTGACTGTGTTGTCATATTTCATTTAGGCATCCTTCTGCAAAGCTGTAATTGCCTAATTAGCTTGTTAATTAGGAGATTAGCATTTACTGATAGAGTGGCTTGCTCTGTTGTGATGAGAGTAATACAGATTAAGTGAGAAGTTATGGGTGCGTGAGTTCACAATTTCTCTGTCCACAAACGGGTCACAAATCATTAAAAGGTTTGTGGGGGGAAAAGCTGCATGTATCACATCTGACGCCGCCGCTCACGTTTCCTCGCAGCCTCCCTGCATCAGAGTCACACTGACGGTAGGGGAGGGAAGCAGCAGAGGGGCGGCCTGCAACACGGATCCCTCCCGGTCTGAGCGTCGCCTGCATCGTTCCTCGTTGCTCAGGGAAGTTGGAGGAAACGACCGAGCAGACGGTGCCGGAGACATTGCTAACCTAATTATCAGCAGTCTTTCATCTGCTTTGGTTACTTCGTTTTATTTATATCCTGATATTTGTCGCTGCCGTGCACACACTTTGTCTCCATTACAACTGCACCTGTGTGAGGAGAGAGCAAAGTACAAAGAGTGGTGGCTGAATCTGACCCAAAGTTTAGCGGGAACTGTTTGTTATAAACGTGCCGGCTTCAACAGCTCAACCACACGGGTCAGCAGGAAGTGGAAATACGAGGCTAATTTAATGGGACGTAAGACGAATAAGTACAAGGACACTTCTGTGTTACCAGAAAAAAGTTACTTTTAATATGAACATGATCTCTCATTATAGTGCTGCATAAACTAGATATATACTCACAGTTACATTGCTATGTGTTCATATGTCGTATTAATTACCTCGATGAGTAACCTTTAGGAATTTCTTTATTTCATCGCTGTAGGTTCTAGGTTTTTATATAATCTAGTCAGTAAAGAATATGTTGTATACTCTGAACTAATTTCATATTTGAGATGTCGAATCTTATTCTTTAAATGAATTTGTAACTTTAGGATTGTTGTCAGACTGATAGAAATACCACGACGAAATATTAATCTAAAAAATTAAATGCTGTTAATTCTTTTGATTTTATAGTTGTGCTGGAATAGCAAAAAACAAAAACAAAAACAAAAAAAACAGTTTTGTGTAACAATGCATATTTTGCTAAAACTTAACTGATGGTGTATGTTATGTCAGTGATGCACCTTTGACACACACAGCCGTCATCTGGCAGAAACCCTTTATATCTCCATATTTATTGATTTTTGTTTTATTGTGAAAATCAGCTCTATTGCTTGCTCTTCAACTTGAATTTCCATCTGGAACATTTTTTTAAGTTGTGCTTTGGGGAGATACAAGTTTTTTCCTTTGCGGTTTTTTTTATTATT
This sequence comes from Poecilia latipinna, assembly GCF_001443285.1. Lineage (NCBI taxonomy): Eukaryota > Metazoa > Chordata > Actinopteri > Cyprinodontiformes > Poeciliidae > Poecilia > Poecilia latipinna. The sequence continues at coordinate 62,567 of NW_015113229.1, read as the reverse complement.
ATTATTTGCCTGACAGCAACAATATAATGTGGGAGTATTAACATAAATATAGAACATATAATCTGCAACTGTGCAAAGAGTTATTTATGTTGTCAGTGGTGTCATAGTCTCCTTTATAAAATAGTATAAAACTGTACTATTACACATAAGTTAGCTGCCTGGATATAAATTCCTGGAAGATTTTGTACCATCTTAAAATTCTGAAGAGAAACCTTAAAATTTCATATGTAATTAATTATTCAAATGGTTCCAACATGGCACAGGAGATGTGGGGGTGAGAAAAAAAAGCTCTAAAAACGCCGTGAATAAGAAACGGATATTTTAAAAAATTGTTCTTGAAAGGAAAAAGCTTTGCTTTACAGCTTATTTGAAGCTTTTAATGATGAAGATAAATAAGCAGCTGTTTTCAATTCCATGAAAATCAACAATAATGAAAATATGCCCTGTAATAAGTGTGAGTGCTTCTACAGTATGTAGTCACTCGTTTTTTATCTGGTTATACGAGGCAGCTCATTTTTCTCTGCGACCACAAGGAAGTAAAAGACGGAAAATAAAGATGTCGCCTTAGAATATCAACGTTTCAATAAGGTTTTAATTCCGAGGGCCTTATGCGAGGATTCTGTGTCTTTAGCAAGTCAAGACAGATGTGGAGGATCAGTGGCAGGCAGTAATCAGGAGGGGAAGGTGAGAGGTACACAGCTATACCGCTCGCCACGATCAATCATACTATACTTGTCCTCCCTCGACTCTCTGGCTGTTACTGTCTCCAGTGAATGCGCTTCTCTCTTTGCTTAAAATTATTACACAGGCCATAAACCCAGAGAGGTGAGTGTCCTGCTAATGTGGGTACATGTAGTGGCTGCAGTAACCTTTAAGAGTGGCCAACGGCCGGCGGTGGCTTGGACATGGGCCATATATTCTAGTCAATACCAGAGCCACGGATTGACTCGAGGGGAGGCATTTTAAGGCCTCACTCTTTAATTGACATTGAGGCTGCAGCTGAACATTGATTCTCGAGAGCGGAATACAATCGGAGCTCGATCGCCGCGCTATTTATTGCAAAAAAATCCTAATCGGTTTGAAGGCTTTCTAAAACTTTTAATTTGCGGAAAGGCTGAAAGAGGTTAAGTGAGGGTGGCGGCGGGGGGGAATGAGGCGGCTTCCCCTCGTGACACCGATGTGGATCTTCTCTTGTAAATATCTTCCACAAACATAATCTGGTACGTGTCGTTTCATTGAAATTGTTTAATTTCACTCCGGCCCAGCAGTAATGCCATTTTGTGAAACCATATGTAAAACTGTCGCTGTCTGTTGAATCTAAACTCTTCATCTGGCCGCGGATTTCTCTCAACGCCACAGTTTGTGGTGTGTTACTCATCTCTTGCTGCGTGCAGCTGTTCAGATTAAAGCATACACTTTCACAATTTCTCTTCTTGAATATCAGTTTGTCTGGTAATGAAGAGAAAATCTCTGAAGAGGTCAGACCGGAGCGTGTCTAAATCACTGCAGCCAGACTGCCCTCAACTCAGCTTGAGTATTGACATTATGCCAGCTATGACACCATAACTCAACCCACTGCGATGGTCATTTGATAAATGGTATCATAAATTGTTGACAAAACAATTTGTGATGTATTATGTTACCGAAGGGTTGTACTGCTTATCAAATCAAGTAATCTGACAGGACTTGCCATTCATCAGCATAATGCAAGTGCTAGCTGCAGCTGGTGATGACTTTGTTGCTTTGTCAACATGCATGTAACAGGAAGCAGCGTCTGTGTTTCCAAAGGTGTGACATATCTATCTTTTGCTTCGTTGTCACGGGGTTTAAGTAGACTGTATTAAAAAAAAAGTCATTACATTTTTAATGAAAAGCACTGGAGGAAAAGCTGACATGAAATATTTGATGCTGTGATAAATTGAAAAGAGGAGAAATGCTCTCTCCAAAATCTGTTTTTTTTTTTTTTTTTAATGGGTTGCTTTCGTAATTTTGGTAAATAATCTATAAAAAGATTAATACGATAGTTGAGCTATGGCTCACATTATCCATAGAACATGAATAAGCAAACAATATTTGAGATGTTACTGGAATATAAAATACATCTTGGGTCAAGTAATATCAAGTAACAACTGGAATTTTATGGAAACAGACATTCTGAGTAAATAACCACAAAGAACTATATGTACTTCTACGTTACCAGCCCTCTAATGAAATGTGAAGGCATTTACAAGGTTTGCAGAATTGTGTTCCCATTAAACAATGTGTCATTTTTCATACTGGTACTGCTCTATAACCAGTATCATTTGTCCCAGGAAAACAATAATCAGTTTTTATACTAAAATGAGGATGCTAGAAAAGTTCCCTGGGGAAAGTAAATTATTAATATCTAATAGCCTCTCAATAGAACCCCACCTTAACATTTTACTGCAAACAAACAGCACCATCATCAAATTAAGGGTTACATATTTTTGATTCGTCCCACAACACATAACATAATATGCTCTGCCTCATCTTAAACATATTATTAAAAACAACAGAAGCTACACCTCTGTAGCACTGTGCAGTAGCAGTAGTGATGGCCGAGCTTCTCGCTCTGTTAGCGTGGCTTTGTCCCATAATAGAAATGTACACACGTCATGTGCTTTCTGTAAGATTCATTAAAATTCACTCATTAAATGCTTGCCAGAAATGAGAACCGTGAAATTAAAAGTAAATTTACAATATTCTAAACTGCTGACTTTCAAGATACGAATACACAGCAATGTAGCCAAAATGCTCGGAAATGCTAGAAAGTAAGCAAACTTTTTTGATTCATAGAACTTTGTCAAACGCCTAATGCACACTGCCAAAAGCCTGTGTCACTCTGCTGTGAATACATTTGAACATTTGTTACAGATTAGCCAATGTTTCTCTGAATGTCTGAAGTTAAATCTGTTCAAATCAATAAACTTGTAAGGTGGGTCATACAGTGACTGGAATATAATCCAAACATAATTTGTTCTTACTATGAGACGATGGAGCTGTGCTTGGCTCTCATGAAAACCAGCATCAAAATGTTTTCTATGCAAAATGTCCTTACTTGTTGTTTGACACTTTTCAGAGCTGACAACAGAGGAAGTTACATATCTTGTCTTAAACATGAAAACATATTTCTCCACAGAAAATCAATAGCAAGGGTGCATTTGCAGAATCAATGATCTGGTATTGACTACAAACATATACATTATATATATATATATATATATATATATATTAATGAAATGGTAGTAAACTCTTTGAATAAGGAGGATTATTAACACGTTTCCTGATCATCAGCTAAAGTGTGCTAGTCATTAGCAACTCAAAACCATTTGGAGCGAGCCAGTTTGACTTTAGCATTAGCACGCTCACATAACAAGCTAAAGCTACATAGAAAGTTCAATTTTTGCTCCAAATACATAGAAATTAAAAGTCTTACAATGGTTTTTCACTTTTGCTGAGTTAGCTTATCAGCCTTACTGTTCACTCTTGGCTCTGAAAAATTAAAATAATAGTCGACTGTCTAACATCAGTTCGGTTTAGGGAGGATCTGTTACTAAATTAAGGTAGCTGATGTTATAATTTAACCAATTTCACATTTACAACATGATTCATTATAATTTTATCAGTTTTAATGGCTGATATGTAATACTCTTGAAAATGTAATTATATAGCATGGTCCATTCATAAAAGTAAATGATGTAAAAAAAAAAAAAAAACATATTTCATTGTTTTTTTTTAACATGATCAGACAAATGAACAGCAATTATCACAATCAATTAAGGATTTTTGTGACAACACTTCATTAAAAATAAACTTTAAACTTCTAGTTTATCTTGTTGTCCAGACTGACACACATGTCACGATCTAAAGCAGTTATTTTTATCTTTTTCTGGAGCTTTTGTTCTTTATTCCTCATAAAAACATGCCAAACAGGAGATAATCCTCAACAGCGAGTTCATTTGTGAAGGGTAAGTGACAAGCAGTGTTATCACTGTGACCACTAACTGTCTTTTTTTTCCTCTTAAGTGTACTGTATGGTGAGAACATTTAAAAGAAAAATGAAAACAGCAGTCAGCCTGGTTTGAGTAATTAGGAGGCAGTATAAAACAAAATGCAAAAAGCAAAATTTCTTTATTTTTAGCTTCAATGAAGTCGCGAGATTAAAATTGTCATCTTTCTTCAAACATGTCGAGGAGGTGAAGCGCATGGTGCAGTGTTTATGAAGTGCACCACCGTATAGCAGGCGCTACAGCCAATTTTCATCAGAAATATTTGATCTTAGCAGACAGTGCCGAATGGAAGCCTCCCGCTCTTGATCAAGACGCAGCGCTGCACCTTTTCATCATGCTGTTCTTTGCTGGAAGTTGCCTGTCCATCCTCTCCCTGACAGTGGCTGGCATGAAGTGACCCATTGGCTTCAAAGAAACATTGAAGTTCTGCAAACAATCTGTCACGGAAGCACGGAAACCAGCAACTACGACTACATCTGCCCACAAAACCTCTTCATGGAGGCAGCGTTTGTTGTGGATGTGATGGAGCACGTGTGTTGTTAGCATTTCATGTAGCATTGTTCACTTCTTAACGTGGTATTAGTGTGGTTTGTTCAGAAAATAAGGATTGGATGACCCACTAGTTTTTGACATTTAGTATCTCATGGAGGAGGCAACAGGATTTATGAAATGGGTCACACACACACGCGCGCGCACGCACACACACACACACACACACACACACACACACACACACACACACACACACACACGTGAGTCTTAGCAAAGACTCCAGTTAAAGCCACATGACCTTACGAGAGAAGGAAACGTATTACTAGAAAATGCTAATGTGGTTCACTTGGTGCACATTAATTCGGTGCATGAACCAAATGCATATTTCATTTCAGCAAAAATAAAAATGTGGCTTTAGAGTGATGAGTTTTTTCATAAATCTTAAAAAAAAAATAAAAATCTCCTTAGCAATTAGTAATTTCCTAATTGTTAACATCAGAGTTCGAGTTATTTTCCTTGTGAAGACACTGGAATTGAAGCAAACTGCTGATTTAGAAAGTTTCCAGAAAAGGCGAAGAGTGCAATGAGACTAAGTAAGTATTTTGTGTGCCAGTAGTGGTAAATTAAAGAAGGTGTGTGTGACATAAAAGCATCTAATTTCTAAAGTTTGGTCAATTTACAGCACTTTTCTTTTTCTTCTTTTTTTTCTTTTTTTTTACCCATCTGCAGCAGTGACTCTTCTGAAAAGTGGGCCGCACTGAAATCTCAAGGTTAATTCTCCTCGGGAGAATTTCCCTCTGGCCTTCAGCGTAGACCACTGCAATTAGGCTTTTCACTTGTGAATTTAAACAGTTTGAAATGAGGGGGTCAGCTTTCATTATTTGACCCCACGCCCTCAAACAGAAAGATAGCAGCGAGGTCAGATGTGTCTTGTTGGAGGACTGGGCTAGCGGTGAACTCTGAGCTGTGATTAATTCTCTGTGTGTGTTCTGAGTTTTGGCTCTTTTTCCCCTTTAAAAGGTCTGCACAGTTTTTGGCAGTTCAATTTAGTTTCTATTCTGCAGCTGCTGAAGTGTGGAACCTAATCGCAAATAAATTATTTATGCATATTACTTTAAGCACAATGTATGATTCGAGTTGTGTGGTTTGTGTGCAACAGCGTCTACCTCAAACACAACTTATTGGCTGAAGCTGACCTCATGAATCTGGTACTTGGTTGATTCAATCAGCCGTTTCATTGCAACCAGAACAAGTAAGATGATGTTCTAATTTCATTTCGTAAACGCAGCTACATTTCAACACTACTTTGGGTGGCGTAAGGCCATAAATTCAAAGCAAAAGATCTGACACAAACATCATTTACAAGACCTCAAATAATTAATACTGCCTTATATTGTTTACGTTTTTTTTTCTAGTTTTTGTGTTTAAATTATTTGCCCATTTCATATTATATGACCACTACACCCAATAAGGCTGATAGGTAAGAAGTTAAAAGCCTGAATCAACAGAATGAGGAGAGTACATAAAAGTGTCTGATTCTGTTGCCATTGTCACTCGAAATCGGTCTTTTTTTGATGGTCTCGGTCTTGTCTCGGTTTCGGGCGCTGAGGACTCGGCATTTTATTTCAAGACCAGTCAAGACCGCAATTGTGGAAATATCACTAAATGTACAGCATACTGTCCAGTTTATTTGTTAACATCTTTGTTTTCAGTGGATGCAAAACGCACCGATTAAAATCCAATCAACTATGTGTTTCTGTTACTCCCCCCTCCCCTCCCCACCTTTCACTCGCGTGTGGCGTTCCAGGACATGCGCAGTGGTTTCCTCTCAGCGGCAAAAAATGTTTGTCTAATCGTCAGTAATATAATAGCGCTGCATAAATGATAAGAAATCCGATGGCCACAGCTAACTCAGCTGCGCTTCGCCTTCACAGACGGTGGGGACAACGTCTAACTTTTTTCGTCACTTAGAACAGAAGCTCAAAGAAAGGTAAGATCCGATGATGTGATGTTAGCAAAGCTAGCTGTACAGAGACGTGTGAAGATGTTGACTGACTTGTCTCATATATGGGACAACACTGTGTCCAAAAGTCTGCAAAATAATGACGTGACATGCACGAATGATCCGATTCTTCTGAACGGGTCTTTACTAAGAAGATAGGACTGGAGTGTCACTGAGAGCTGTTATTTGTACTTTTAATGCTCTGCATATACTGCAGTAGCTATCATTTTATTTATTTAA
>NW_015113229.1:41949-53116 GCF_001443285.1 Poecilia latipinna | reverse complement strand
TCAGAGGTTCCCAAACTGTGGGGCGCGCCCCAGTCTGGATGAAAAAAAAAACAAAAAAAACAAGACTGTATGCGCTGGGTTTTTACCTTAGAATGGCAAACTCTATGTTATTCCTATGTCAATTTGATACAGTAGAGGCTTCCACACTTCCCATATTTGTGTCCTCTGTATAACTTTTATCAGCAGTTAAAACTGTTTAATCCGTTGTTAACATATTGTAACCTGTTTTTCCGAGCCGCCTTTAAACGCAACATGAGTGCTACGACGCTCGTGCTGGGTTTCCACCTGTGAAGGAGACCTGCTGCTGCTGGGCGGAGCTACAGGTGTGTTAGAATCACGGCAGCAAACCAGCAAAACGCAAAGAACTTTTCACAGTTTTTCTCCAAAACTAACCGACTGAGTTGAGTAAAGCTGTTGGATGCAGGTAGTGTTAGTTAAAAGATGACTAGCTAATATCAATACAGAACCTTAAGCTTAACAAGCAGCCTGTAGGCTACTGATGTTGTTGTCTATGTTCAACTAAGTACATTCATTTTGCTCCCAAAAAAGTCGATCAAAGGGGGCAGGGACAGGGGGGCCTAGAAAATATTTGCAAACCACTGGGGGAGGGGGGGCGCAGGAGTAAAAGTTTGGGAACCACTGTCTTTGGCTAAAATTACTTAAAATAGCACAACTCACTACTCACGCGGCAGAAACAAGTCGACAGCCATCTAATGCTTCTTTTGATCCTAAATGCTTGACTCAATGATTGTATTCTCGAAGCTTTTGAAAGCTTTCTTATGGCTCATCGTATAATATGAGGTCTGCAGCTCCATCGAGTTATATGGATCGCCTCGACACAGGTAAATCCTCAAGATTATAAGAGAAGTCTTTTTTTTTCCCCGAGATAATATGGATCATATCCTAAATGCTTTTTTTTTTAGGGTTGGCACGAGACCACCGTGGATTGTGGCACAAAGATGGTATTAGTTAATATTGGTTACATTTATTTCAGCTCTAAGTATTTAATATCTAGGTGTTTTTATGGGAATGTGGATCTTTCAGATCAATTTGAGAAGCAATTTTGATCATATTTGACAACTATTTTCTTTTCTGGACAAGACATCCCCCTTTCCACCACTGTTACAAATCTTGGAGTTAGAATGGATTCTCATCTTACATTTGAAAATCACATTAAACATCTATTTAAAACCTGTTTCTTTCATCTTCGCAATATCTCCAAATTTCGTCCATCTCTCTCTTTCTCTGATGCCGAGTCTCTCGTCCATGCCTTTGTCTCCTCCAGGCTCGACTACTGCAACTCTCTGTTCATTGGAATCCATAAAAAACATCTTCAGAAGCTCCAATACATTCAAACCAGCGCAGCCAGGATTCATTGAGGGCCCGTAAATCTGACCATATTACACCTATTCTGCATGACCTTTATTGGCTTCCTGTCACCTACAGAATTCAGTATAAAATTGTTCTCATTACCCATCAGTGTTTAAACGGAACCTCACCAGATTATCTGAAGGACCTTCTCATTCCACATTCATCCACCAGATCACTACGATCACAAGACTGCAACTTCCTCCACCTTCCTCGATCCAGATTAAGGACCATGGGAGATCGGGCATTCGCTGTGGCTGCCCCCGTCTCTGGAACTCTCTCCCGGACTATTTGAGAGCTCCGCAACCACTGGTTGACTTTAAAAGACGCTTAAAGACTTTTCTATTTAAGCAAGCCTATTCTGCCTCCACATGATTTTATGATATTGATTTTATCTATGATTTTAGTTGCACTGTGTAGCACTTTGAGATTTTTGCTAATGAAAAGTGCGGTACAAATTAAATTCATTATTATTATTATTATTACTATTCACATTTTATTGTGTCATGTAGCACGGGGCGCTGGTCTTGGTCTTGACTCGGTCTCGAACCCTAAAAGTCTTGGTCTTGTCTCGGTTTTGATACACTCTGGTCTTGCCTTGGTCTCGGGATAAGTGGTCTTGACTACAACACTGATTTATATGGTCAAAATAGCAAATAGATAGAACTACTATACTTTTAAATTTCATTTTTTCCCTTATGAATAGTTATTTCTAGATGCTGCTTCATGTGTAGTATATTTTAGCTCAACTTTACAATATTTGTGAGTTTTGCTTAAAATCCAAAGTTATTTCTCTGTCTGAGAACTTTTAAATATCCATCTGACCAACATGGAGCTCTTTTTCTCATCTTTGCTTCTTGGGGCTGATTGGTCTGCAGCTCCATCCAACATCGTTTTAAAGTCCTTTCTATCTTCCATAGATCATCATGGAAATCTAACTGCTGAACTCCTTCGACTCTTTCATGAGTGATGTGGCAGTTTGAAGATGAATCTGAATATTTTCATTAATCAGAGTTCCTATTTATCCTCCACACTTTAATTTTCCTTGTGAGCCGTTCTTAGTCAGGAGAATATTCCAGAAAACTGAGTAATGATCTCTGCCTCCAGATGAGGCGTCTAATAAATCTCATTTCACAATCAGCTGAAATCTTCCTGAAAAATCAAGGACTGGTCCATTTCCTGGATCAATATCTGTTCTTTCTCTCTTAAACCATCCAAACATCATCAGTTCTTACCCTCTAAATATTCTTCTGCTCTTCACTCTTCATTTACTTCGCTTCCATTTTATTCCATAGGCATTAAAGTTATCACATTTTACCAATTATCTTGACCTTTAATTTGGATTAACTGATTCTAATCTAACTTAGTTATTACATTCTTGATTAATTCCACAACTTGTTTCTCTGAATGTAGATGATCTTTTATAGATGTTGCTCATGCTCCTCGAGTCCTGTTCCTTTCTTCCTGCTGTCTCTCTTCAACAACAATAACATCTGCTTTATGATGTTATTTATCTGCCTATCAGCCAATCAGCTTCTTGTATTTTCTCAGTAGACCAATCAGTGGAAGCCCCACCCAGCCCATGATGCTCCTACTTTGTGAAGACAGAGAGGCAAACTGAACTCTGATAGGAAACAGTTTAAACATATTTTCTCTCTCCAACCTCTTGGTTCCACATGGAGCTATATTTGGCCCCCTGCTGCTCTGACTACCATGTCATTGTGGTTCCAGTAGATGGGTTGGTTTCCCAGGGTCATTCAGAACCATGTGAAAGATTCCTACAGTTTTTCATTAGATACCATTTACAAAGTTACACAGTCAGAATTGTCAGCAGTACTTTGAGTTTCTTAACTGTCATAAGAGATAAAGGGAGTTTTAGAATGTCAAGTCATGTTTTCACCATGTTATTCTTTCATTTATAAACGTTATGGTTCCAAACTAAATATTTAATTATCAAACTAAATATTTAGCTTCAAACTAAATGTTTCCCATCAGACTAAAGACGTTTCTCCTCTTCCTCCTCTATCAGACCTTCTCTGCTCCTGCAGCAGGTTCCTCCATACCTGAGAGCTTCCAGTCTCCAGTCTGGATCCTTCAGTCCAGCCGACAGCAGCTTCACTCCTGAGTCTCCTGGATGATTGTAGCTCAGGTCCAACTCTTTCAGATGGGAGGGGTTAAAGGTCAGAGCTGAGGCCAGAGAAGCACAGCCTTCCTCTGAGACCAAACAGCCTGATAAGCTGCAGACACACAATTCATCACATGATGAGAATATGAGAATGTTGAGGTGTTGTGCTCAATTTGTAATGGGCTGAAAACAATTGGATCAGAGATTAAGTGGAACAGAAAGGTGGTTCTTCCTGGTTTTAATTCTGATAACTAATTGGCAAATGAGTTTAATATGTTTTACTTCAGGCTTGATTCTTCTGATTTTAGTAATGAGATCTTAAATCTGAGAAGCAGGCTTCTTTGTTGTGGTCACATTTCCGTCGATGTTCCTTCTGTGGCTGAATCTTTTAAATGCTGTAAGGTTAGAAAACCCCAGGACCAGATAATATCAGTGGTTGACTGCTCTCTTCTTGTGTGGAACAGTTGACTCTTATATTTTCTTACGTCACTTAACCAACAGAGGGTGCCAAGGTGGTGGAAGCAGTCCATAGTTATTCCTGTGGCAAAGACGAGCCACCCAAAAATTCTAAATCAAATCAAATTTTATATGTATAGCATATTTCAGCAGCAAGGCATTTCAAAGTGCTTTACATCGTTAAACACAAAAACACAGTCATACAACATTGAATAGACAAATAAAAACATTAAATACATAAACCCGGGTTGGGATTCAAATCCCAATGGCTGTTTATGTTCCATGAGCAACTCTAAACAGGTCGGTTTTAAGTCGAGATTTAAAAGCATTCAGTGCTTCAACTGTTTTTTTGGAAGTTTGTTCCAAACTTGTGGTGCATAGAAGCTGAATGCTGCTTCTCCTCATTTGGTTCTGGTTCTGGTAAATTATTTTAGACCTGTTGCACTGACTTCCCTTGTTATGAAATCTTTGGAAAAATATTATTATTCAGAAAGATCTTACAAAAGCTGAACATTTATTGGATCCTTTACAGTTTGCCAACAGGACCGTTCGGGGAGTTGAGGATGCCACTACCACCTTACTAAAACATCTTGAAGGTAACAAAAATTGTTACTTGTAGACTTTTCATTGGCTTTTAATAGGCTTAATAACTTTCATCTGAATTTTAATGTGGCAGGTTGGATTCTTGATTTTTTTAACATCCAGAACGTAGAAAGTCAGACTGAATGGATGCATGTCTAGAGAGATGTCCCTGTCTACCAGGTCCCCTCTAGGCTGCATCCTTTTTCCTCTTCTTTACATTTTGTACACTGACAACTGTCACAGCTGGCATGACAATAGGTTAATATTATAATTTCCAGATGACTCAGTGATAGTTAGCCTTCCACAGTGTTGTGGTCAAGACCACCTAATCCGAGACCAAGACAAGACCAAGATCAGAGTGTATAGAGACTGAGACAAGACCAAGACTTTTAGGGTCTGAGACCAAGTCAAGACCAAGACCGACGGAAGTCGAGACCGAGTCAAGACCAAGACCAGCACCCCGTGCTACATGATATGATAAAATGTGAAATGTGATCAAAATTACTTCTCAAATTGATTTGAAAGATCCATATTCCCATAAAAACACCTACATATTAAATACTTAATAAATTTTTTTACCAATATTAAAAGTAGAACAAATTCTTTGTTCTGCTTTGGTTCCATTTCTGTGCTACAATCTGCAATGGTCTTGTGCCATCCCTAAAAAGATAACGCCCTGGGTGTTTGCCCATATTGCTCATGTCAGAAACCACCACTGTCTGCACCATTANGCCTGCGCATGCGCATTAAGTCCGACCATCAGTGGAGTTGTCAGTATACACAACAAGTTATGACGAAAATAAGTAATTAAATTGTTTATAATATGACATAATGTGATAACTAGATGGATATACATGCGTTGTCGTGGTTTCAAAGTGTGTTTAAAGCAGGTCTGGCTGCAGCTGGATGCCATACAACTGTTAATAACTGTTAATAATGATCTACGTCATGATTCTATGTTGCTGATTAAATAAAATCATATGGTAATGACAGCGTATGCATATCTGAGCTAAGCGTACGACTATCTGACAACGTATGCTGATCTGACAGAACACCGTGATCTGACCTGACAGAACACCCGTTCTTTGTTCTTGTAATGCTCTGTGTACACTGCAGTAGCTATCATTATTTTATTTAATTATGTACGTTGATATTTTTTAAATTAACAAATAACTAAAACACAAGAACCAAAGAGCACGCAGAGCATGCACATTGCTCTTTGATTGTTTTCGTTCAAAGTGGCAGCTGTAATTTGTGCCATGGTGTGAGACTGCCTAGCTTCATGTAGTGGGTGAGAGGGTGAGAACAGTCACGGTGAGCGCCTTGTGCTTGGTTACTTATTGCTTGTTGCTCCTTTGTCAGTGTTCATAGTGGAGCATTATTTACCATCAGGTTATTGCCTCAATTGCTATGTTTAATGGTGCAGAGAGTGGTGGTTTCTGACATGAGCAATATGGGCAAACACCCAGGGCGTTATCTTTTTAAGGATGGCACGAGACCACCGCGGATTGTAGCACAGAGATGGAAGCAAAATTAATATTGATTAATTTTATTAAGTATTTAATATCTAGGTGTTTTTATGCGAATATGGATCTTTCAGATCAATTTGAGAAGCAATTTTGATCATATTTCACATTTTATCGTGTCATGTAGCGCGGGGCGCTGGTCTTGGTCTTGACTCAGTCTCGAATTCCCTCGGTCTTGCTCTTGTCTTGGTATGGTGTAGCTTCTCAGCCATGGATATTCATTCCATGAGGTTCTCTACGCACTGATGTGGAGCTAATCTGAAGGGCACGAGAAGTTTAAAGTTTGGCCGTCACTGGCAGAAAGTTGCCAACTTCTGCACACTATGTGACTCCACTCCTCCTGACTCCACTCTGCAAATTTACACCACATATAACTTAATGGCTGAGTTGTTTTCATTCCCAATTGCTTCCACGTTGACGTAGCACCACTAACATTTAACTGTAGGGTATTTATTTTTAGTTGTGAGGAAATTTCATGGCTGAACTTATTGCATAGTTGGCATCTCTTCACAGGATTGGATTCCCTGAGCTTCTGAGAGCGATTCATCCTTTCAAAAATGTTTATGGAGGGAGTTTTCATGCCTAAGTAAAAGATTTTATCCAACTTTGGCCTTGGGATTGGCAGGAAGTTTGGAATTTGATGATTTAGAGGAGTGACCTGATACCTTTGACGGAATGGGGAATTTTCTATTAATTCTTAATTTTGCTTTTTTACTAAATGAAACAACTCCCCTTTAAATATCCAGTGGATCTAGAGATGATTTTTTTCCTTCTGTGTTTTAAAAACTGTAAGGAAGCACTGTCATGTTGTCAGGTTTACAAAATAATTACATTTCTTACAAAGCTGAAAATATTACAGCAAGAAGACAAGTTACATGCTAAGCTTAAAGGTGTGATGTGACAAGCTAATTAAATGTAAATCGTCATTCTAGTAAATACGACGGCGTGTAGTTTTCCCTTTACATGTCAATAACAAGATTCAAATTATAGTAATTAAATAAAATGTACTTTAATTAAATTTTCTTTGATTAAGGTAAAGGTGAAATGAAAACAATTTGTAAAAAGAAAAAAAAGAAACCGTCACCCTTTTTAGTGAGTTTAAAAAGAAAAGAAACAAATCAAGCGAAAGCATGTTTGTGAGGTCAGGAAGTCACTACTAGTTGACTAGATGATGACTTCAACGCAATCTCACAAAAAAACTGATTGATGACGGCACCTTTAATAAGACTTCGTTCTGTGGCAATTAACCACACCGACCGTGTGTCCACTGACGCTCTGAGGAAGGAGCGCACGTTGAAATTCAGGCTGCAGACGGAGGAACATCGTGTGTGAGCAGAGACGGAACAAGAACGCTTGTGTTGACTGGGAACAATTTTTGTCCTTTCAATGTATTGCAACATATCTTTCATTAAGGTTTAGGCATTAGATTAAACTGGAACCAGTATCCAATAGTAATTAACTTGAGTATATCGGGAGGCCATTATTCACATTAAAGTAACCTTTTAATAGCGGAGCCTTTAACTCCACTGCAGGTAATGACTTTAAAGAGTGCTTATTAAAAGAGAAATGGTAATGAGCTTTAATAAAGCAGAACAACTTTGAAATGAAGAGCACTTTTCAATAGAAAAGGATGAAGGGATTGGACCTGTGATTCCATTAACGAGACTAATGATTCCTTATCAGCCCTCTTACGTGTACATGGAGTTAGCATTAACAGTGATTGAGGACAGGTTTCAGTGTAAAGATGGGTCCTTTCATTGCCCTTTAAAAGATCAGATAAGAGAAAAAGAACTTGAGTAATTTAAATCATTGAGAATTGATAACACAAGTCCTACGACCTCCAACCCAGTGCAACTGGAGCCCGGATCTCCTTCACCGCTGGCGGAGTGTAACAATACGGAACATTTGTAATTATGGTACGAATTTCTGTCATTATGTATGAAAATGAAGCGAATGGAAGGAAGCGGATTTGTGTCAAAAATTTGGTTCTGGAAAATGTCAGCCCATTTTTTTTGACACTTCTTAAGTTTGTCATTTTAAAACTTAAAAAAAGTTTATAAAGATCACCCGATTAAGGTGTCGACTGATGCCAATTATTAGCTTTTTATGTCATCTATCATCTAGCTCACCCTGTTTTTTTGAAGTAATATAAAGTCAAATGAGTGCAAAATCAGCACTTTTGAATTTAGCAGAATTTAAAGGAAAAACTTTATCCCCATGTATGCATCAAAACATTCATGTACGCTTTGTATGATTTCTATTTATTTCCAAAATGGCGTGTGTTCTTTGTTTTTAATGCATTTAATAAACATGAACAGAACATGTAATTTGTAACAATCAAGGTAGAATGGGGCATTCAGCATCGCTCCCCGTTCAATGGGTGCATTGCCAGTTCTTAAATATGCATTTTATAACTACTTTCATAGAGAAGGCACAGGGTTTGAAGGTGGAGAAGACAAAGAATTAAAGAAATGCAGGGACAGAGGGAAGTGAAATAATTAAATCAGTCTTTGGCGAGCAGCTGGAGCAGGACTCCAGCTGACAGCAGCACCTGGGTGTGCAGCACAGGCTGCCTGGGGCTTCCACCCCCCCACTCACTGCCAACCCTCCCTCATCTTTTCAAAGCCCCGTAACATCCCCCCCTCCAACCCCCCACAATCCCCAGACTCTGCTGGAGCTCTAGCTGGTGCCCCCACCCTGACTGTTCGTGTTTTGAGACAGAGGTGGCATCGTCATAGCGCTGCTTACAGCTAATTACAGGGATGATTTGTGGAATGCAGCGTTTCTATTCAATCAATCACCAACATAAAGCCCCATCGTTTAAAATATTCCTTTTGAACTGCTGTTTGCCTTTCAGATTATTGTGTATGACAACAGATGAGTTTTTTTTTGTTTTTGTTTTTTAAACTGGTGGCAAGAAAAAAAAATTGTCCTGCTTGCGGTATTTCATCCCCGTCAGTCAGCTGGGTGTATCAGCAGCTCTCTGTCAATGGCGTCGCTATTAGTCTGTGTTCGTACGTCACGTTGCTTTCTTTAAAACAGAAGCCAAACATATATGTCTAAATGAATCACTGTGCTGTTCTCAAACAAATGCTTCCCTTCTCCCATGCTCTTCCTCATCTCAACTTGTTTTAATTAGTAGTGAAAAATGAGTTCATTTGGAAGACAAATGATGGGAGATGTGTATGTGTTTGGTTAGCAAGGCTGAGGGTGGGATTTTTTTTATTTTTTTTTACCTCGTTTATACAAAGAAATGATACAGTTTACTGCTTACAAAGCTGAACAAAAGACTGTCATTGATTTGAGACTTTTGAAAAATATATTCAAAACTCTTTTCCAAGTGAGGACATAAAATACGCTTTTATAACAATCAAAGGCCACCTCGGACTGTAAGCTAAAAACTGTGGCATTCTTTTGTATTAAAGCTTGTTTACTCTAAATCCAGGCCAGTTTTCATATTTGATCTAATTAGTAAATTAGCTCACCTGTGTGTATTTTAACCTGAGCTTTTCTATGAAGACCTCGACAACTTCTTGGAGAACATCAGCGTTCAATTGAACGCATTATTCCAACCTTTGATAGACTACAATGATAGTCTACAAGACAAGTATGCAAATAAGGAGCTAATTCATATATATATATATATATATATATATATATATATATATATATATATATAAAATGGGATGTGCAAAGCTGGTGGAGACATACCCATGAAGACTTGTAGCAAAAAGTGCTGACAGGACAGAGCACATGTGCACGCCACACTTTTCAGATTTGCATTCATTTATTTAAAAATATGTATTGTTTTCCTTCCATTTCACAATGATTAACTAAATTGTGTCACATAAAATCCAAATGAAAAAAAGAAGAAATATATAACAATGTGAATAAAAATACAGCATTTCAATGGGAGTGAACACTTGTGGAAGGTCTTCGGTATCTTACTGTAAAACTTTTCCTATTTCGTCTTTATTTTCCTCACTAGCCACTCCTGTCCCGGAGAAAATTACACATATCATCAATAAATATTTATTCAGTGTTTGTGGTGAGCAATGGGTGTGAACTCAGGTGTAATTTGGTTTCAGTCTATCAAGATTAATTTTGTCAGGAACATGATGAATGCGATGCGGGGCAACGCTCCGATGCATCAGTGTCATTCCAGATGAGATTTTTCACAGGAGTTGAGAGTTTCCAAGATTAAGTGCAGTATTAGTCAATGTTTTTGGGATAAGGCTTCACACTAATTTAGTGAAGAGCAACAACCTGCAGAGGAGGCTCCATTAGCAATGACAATGAACTACGGCTCTGGAGGGGAAAATCTGATTAACGCCGCTTGCTGGAATTGTGAAGTCGTTTCGGTGGTTGGGCGATAATT
Organism: Poecilia latipinna; assembly: GCF_001443285.1. Taxonomy (NCBI): domain Eukaryota; kingdom Metazoa; phylum Chordata; class Actinopteri; order Cyprinodontiformes; family Poeciliidae; genus Poecilia; species Poecilia latipinna. The sequence continues at coordinate 42,681 of NW_015113229.1, read as the reverse complement.
CCACATTCGCCGGGGATGCCAGTTCATAAAGTGCTTTTGTCCGTGTCAAAGTCTTATTTTGCTGCCGCATTGTCATATTTCACAAGAGCCGGGAGGAGTGCAAATTCACAGGTGTGTCAAGAGAAAACTATAACACCACGACTCAACTCAAAAAACAAAACAAAAATAAAAGGTATTTGTCAATAACATAGTCCAGATGTTATAGTGCATTAATATAATACGCCACATTTCTTACAAAACGAGCTTTGTGGACAAAGTGGGAAAATGTATGTGTCCTCAATGCTTACTTACTGGAGGGAGCTTCCTGTTGTTTTAGCAATGTCCTCAAAGCAGGATCAGCATCTTTCTACTAAGTATTCTGTTATTATTTCCATTTTTTTTTTCTCAGGGAAATTTCTCTATTGAGATCAAATGTCCTGAATATATACCAGTGACAAGCAGCTGTCAACCCTGATTTCCATTTCTCCCAGAAATACGGTGCTGAAATCCTCTCCAGGCAGATAAGTATCTTTACACATGACTGCCAGATTTGATTGCCTTCTGTACAGGAGGTTGTATTGGAGTCGCTCACAATGCTCGCCGCACTACATTGTATTCGTCTTCTGTTATGCTATACTGTGCCCCTCGCCGAGCCCTCATCTAAATAAGAATATTTCTTCCATGCTTGGCTGTTCTTAGAGGGATTGGTGAGCAGCGGGGCTGAGATGTTGGACTGGGGTGGGGTGGGGTGGG
>NW_015113229.1:35801-36615 GCF_001443285.1 Poecilia latipinna | reverse complement strand
TATATATATATATGCCAGACAGAAATGTATAATTTGGTTCTTTCCATGTTATTATTTAAATATATTGTGACTTGTGTGTTTGAACTGGTGATTAAATGCACCACGTTGTGAAGTCTGCATATCAGTGGCATAACTTCACATGAACATTTTTGACAAATACAACGCTTAATTTTACCACACACTGTAAAACATCTGAAGGTTGTTTAACTTGAAAATGAAAGTCCACCTGCTGCCTTGAAAATGCAGCTTAAGTCAACAAGAAAACTCAGAAATGAAAGTTCATGAAGTTGATTTAACAACAAGAGACAAGTTGAAGTTCATTAATCTTGAGTCTGACTTTTAACTCAATGCGGCCATTTAAACCAAATAATTATTTCACAATATGCGAGAAAAAACAACTGCCCTCGCCCTTATTTTTACTCACAATATTAAGTTAAAATTAAAATAACTACTTATCTCACTTTAGAATAATTTAAACTCTTGTTTCAAATTGCATGAACACAATTTCTGGAATTATAACGAATTTTGTTCAGAAACACTTGGTGTGAGCAGGACATGATCCTCAAGCTTTGCAAACTGTCAGCTGCGTTAAAGTGACCTCTTCCTTAATATCACACAAGAGTCACATCAATGTAACATACTTCCGTCCTACTCACTGTGCAACACAGGATACAAGAACACACCGCTAAGCACCCTGGGAAATAGTTCCCACTTCTGTCTTTTTTTTTTTTTTTTTTTTTTTTTTTTTTTTTTTTAAGGGCTAACCAAAAAAATAATTTAAAGTTAAAAAAAAGTTAAAAAAAATTTACACACC
>NW_015113229.1:0-32824 GCF_001443285.1 Poecilia latipinna | reverse complement strand
CCTACTCCCTGGGCAACACAGGAAACAAAAACACCCCCCCAAACCCCCCGGGAAAAAATTCCCCCTTCTGTCTTTTTTTTTTTTTTTTTTTTGTTGTTGTTGTTGTTTAAGTGCTAACCTAAAAACTAATCTGAAGTTAATAAAAAGTTAACAACAATTTCACACACTTAAGTTCAAAATGTAAAACTAGGCCACTCTAAAACCTTTGATTTGAATGGGCTTGTTCATCTGCTTTGGATCATTGTTCTGATCACAACCCAAGGAGACTTAACCTTAAGGTCACCTAGTGATGGCTCTCTATCAGAACTTTCTGATAGAGAGCAGAATTCATGGCTCCATTGATCATCTGTTTCAGCCCTGGACCATCACACCACTGTCATTATCACGACAGAATAATGTTGTATTAGCTTTATGCCATGAAAGAGAATGCATGTCACACAAAGCATCACTATTTTGTATCATTAAGCCACTGTGAAAATTTCCCAAGAAGTTGATTTCTGACAAATGTGAAATAGATTTGTTTGTTTTTGAGCAGCAGTGTCCTGAAGTGTTGATTTGTTGCTTTTAGGATTAACTTAATTCATATTATACAACAGACACTGTGTAAGTAATGTACAAACTCTATAAGGCTGGCAGTAGCCAGGCTTGCTCGTGTGTGAGGCCGGTGAAACTGAACCGAATGCAATATGGTTAATCAGAGCTGTTTATGTGATTTAAAAGGGGGGCAATTATATCTTTCCACATGGTTGGGTTAATTTGGATATTTTCTTTCCCTTAATAAATGAAATCATAACTTGAAAATTGTACTTTGTATTAACCAACTTATCTTTGTAAAATATAAGAATTTGTTTGAAACATTTAAGCTTGACATAAAAAGCCAAAACAACAGCAATCAGAAAGGGAGCGATTACTTGTCTTAATGACATGTACCCTTTAATCTGTGCCAAAAAATATACACTCCTTTTGAAAAATATAGCTTGTTCCTCTCACTCCCACAGCTGCCGAGATTTCCACATTTTAGCCGAATGAAAAGAGTCCGGCGTTTCTGACTTTTCTTCATCCTTCCTGCCTGAACTCTGCAGATTAGTGGGCCCGGGGCAGAGGCTGTTCATCTGCCAATATGGCACCAGCCTGAGTGATGGGCATGTGGCGATGTCACTAATGATCAGACCATAATGATTCGCTGACAGGGGAGGAGAGCAATAGATTGTCACTGGGGGTTGAGTTAAAGAGGGGTCCTAATGATCTGCCTGCAAACACTGCCAGAGCGCCTCCTTTATCACTCCATCTCTTTCCTATACCACTCATCAGGTTCCTCTCCAATGGAGGGAGCCACACCGTTGTGTCTCAATGCCATCTCACAACGCACTGTAAACATCTGTCACCTCTATATCTATATTTCATGCCATTACCTTTTAGGCCTTGGGCTGCGTGCTGTAAGCCTCAGGGTACTTGATTTCCGCCAGCATGAGCTTTCGCCGGAGAATGGATCAAGCCATAATCATGTAACAGCACGGCGGTGTTTTAGCAGCACGTGGCCTATATAGCGACATCCCAAGTGATTCCACTTCTGTGGTACTCAGCAAAATGAAGAATACCTTATGACCTCTATTTTTTTTTTATCAAGATCTACTTTTCATCCCGATTCTCTTTTCAGTCTCTGCTGTAGTTCTTTTCTATGAGGAAATGAACTATCAATGCACATTATGACAGGTTACACATTTAAATTGCATTACATCTTTTTAGACTTTTTTTTTTCAGTAGTTTAGGCTTAGTTGTATGCAGCAGATCTCAAGATTTTGGCTATTACTTACTAATCTCATTGGTAATTTGATGTTGCTCGTTTTTTAACATTTCAATATCGTGCATGAACAAGTGAAAATGAGTGCACTCATATTACATACATTCGAAATTTACCTTTGATCGTAATAAGAGTCAAATTTCAAGCCATTATTTTTGTTCATTATGATGATTTTTGAACAACAGCTACTGACAATTTGACCTCTAAAATTGAAATATTACATCCAGCCAACAAAAAAAAGTAAATTAATTAAAAAAGATAGAGATGTGGGTTTATTGAAAATATGTCCAATACCTGCATAACGGTTGTTATTTTGAAAATATATTATACACCTGAAAAATGAGCCTCATGGAAACATACATTATATTTAATCGAATATAAAATAGAATGTTCTCAGATGATGAAACTGAGAGTAGCAAATAAATGTTAATAAGTTGGAATTAAATCAGTTTTCATTGGTGTTAGCAGGTAAACTTAAAACTCCTCTCTGTGAAAGACAAGCCTGCATATTATGGGTTCAGGATGCATTACTACCATCACCATAAAAGCTTATTCTATGTTGTTATAACTAGCAATTTGTTTAAGTAATTAGTTTTTTTATGAAGCAATAACACATTATAAAAGCATCATTTTCTACCAAATCAGTCTTTTTCCCGATTATGTGCTGCCGTTTTGTATAGTTTGTGTATGTTTAGACGGGCGTGGAATGTAACTTTAAAGTAGGATTTAAGAAGAAGGTCTGTCAGATGAAGTCACTTGGATATATATTCTAAGAGATGTATGAATCTTCATCAGCGCAGAATGAGTGTCTGCATGGCACAATATGAGATTAAGAAACAGTAATATTGGGTCTGTGATACATTACCAGAGTAGCATTTGAATCAGTTCTGTAAAAAAATAATGCTCATAATATGGAATAATGTAATGTTTGTTGCTTGTTTCATAGTTTGTGGCTGTGTTTTGTTACGTAAAGCTCTTTGAACTGCCTTGTTGCTGAAATATGCTAAACCAAAATACTTGACTTTTAGGATTTTGAGGAAAATGCTAAACATTTCAGAACAAAACTAAGTCTTTTTCAGCTAATCATAAAGTCTAAAAATATCTCAGTCTCTTGTAAGTGTTTTCAACCCCTTAACTGTCATGATAACTCTGGTGCCTTCATGGACCGATGACTTGCATGTCAATGAGAGTTTTGGGGTTGTCAGCTATGGGGTTTTAAATTGATTCCACCGCATTTCCTTCTTAATATGAATTTAGTTTTTTTTTCCCCCATGTATAGCATTTCTAAAAGTTGCTTTTCATAAGATGTGTAGCTGCAGAACATCTTATAAAGGATATTTTCATCTTCAGCTAAGTATTGCTGTTTTTTGTTAGCGTGATTCACACATAAAATTCACTCTTACTTATGCAACATACTAACAACTCACGCCTCTACAGCAATCATAATTCTTGCACCTCCTTGCAGTTGGTCTCATCAAAGCGGTCCTGTCTGCACAGAATTTTGGTAATACTTCACATGGGATGCCTTTCATATCCACTACAAAATGTTAAGTCTTTAAAAACTGCTCATTAAATGTACTTTCTGGTTGTTTTACACCGTCTCTACATTCCAGCAGAACCCAAAAAGTAGGCCCTATTTTTTTGATGCGATGACATAAAATGCAAAAGATTTTTCTCCTTAATGTCTGCTGTAACCCGACATTACTCTAAAGAGCTACAAATAGTAAAAAACTCACTTCCTATTTCAGGCAGTTCAGCTAATTGCTTAAATAATTGTACTTAACATTCATGTTTGACGCTAACAAGAGACTTTAAGACTTTTCTATCACACTCCCACAGACAGTGGTGGGAACTGAAACTGAAGTGTGAACATGCAGCTACATTAACAAACACCACCACCAAAGGATACTTTCACCCCGTCAGAGCGTTTAATTATGGTCTGGCTTGATTCAACTTCTATCCTCTCAATATTATTTTATCTCATTTAAGAGGGAAGCAGTGAAAGATGGGGAGGGAAAAAAAAGCAGTAAGTACTTTCGTAATTTAAGAGAGTGTTAATGAGTGGCTGCTAACCTTTCTCGGTTATCTATCATCCAGTAATGGAGGCAAGGATCCCTTTTCCAATCTGCTTCATTAAAAATGTTCTATTAAATCTAAATATGACGCCACACGCTGCTGGAATTAATAGAGTTTCTAAATGTCTTGAACATTTTAGCCACATTGATTTTATATTAATATTATTTAGAATGACAGAGACGCTAATGGCACTTATGAACAGTAAAATTTGGGGATTTTTCGGTAGTTTCAGGAAATGGATTAGTAAGGAGGCTGCACAGTGGCGCAGTTGGTAGAGCTGTTGCCTTGCAGAAAGAAGGTTCTGGGTTTGATTCCCGGCCCCGGTCTTTCTGCATGGAGTTTGCATGTTCTCCCTGTGCATGCATGGGTTCTCTCCGGGTACTCCGGTTTCCTCCCACAGTCCAAAAACATGACTGTCAGGTTAATTGGCCTCTCCAAATTGCCCCTAGGTGCATGTGTGCATGGTTGTTTGTTTGTTTGTCCTCTGTGTTGCCCTGCGATAGACTGGCGACCTGTCCAGGGTGACCCCACCTCTCACCCAGAACGTTAGCTGGAGATAGGCACCAGCAACCCTCCCAACCCCACTGAGGGACAAGGTTGTAAAGAAAATGGATGGATTAGTAAGGAACTCCATTATGTAAAATTTGGAGTTTTACTGTAGAAAAGAACAAACAAACTACTCTTACTGTTTTCAAATAGATTCATTTGCCTGAGAATGGATGGAGACCTTTTTTTTTTTTTTTACAAATCTGAAAACGGATTATTTGATGAAAGATAAGAAAAAGACAGTCTTGCTTTCTCCACAAGTGTCAGAGCAGATTTTTTCCTCAAATTTTATGTTAATCTTTAAGAAATATATTTTTTTGATATATTCACATACATATATAATATTTTGACACAGTAGAAATATTCATTCTGAATTGGTGTTGCAGTAATTTTGTCTGGATTATTCTAAAATAAACAAATCTTTATAGCAGCGTAAAAATAAAAATGGGCTGAAATAACCTGGTTTCAAAAATGACTTCTGCTTTTCATTGAACATCAATTTCTAACAATTGGAGATTCACAATGAACACCATTATCTCTAAATATAGAAACCATTGAACAGTGATGAACCTTCCCATGAGTAGCCTTCCTACCAAAATGGCTCCAAGTGAAAATATTCTGCAGAAAGACGAGGCAAAAGTGGCACTTTTTGGATATCTAGCTACATCTGGCGTAAAACTAACTGAGCATCTCAAAACCTTCCTTTCTCATTCTCTCTCTCTCTCTCTCTCTCTCTCTATCTCTCTCTCTCTCTCTCAGCAGTAAAACTTTTATGTGGTAGCCTTACAAAGAAACAGCATTTAGCAGTAAATTTTATTCCAATCAGGGATTCTCGTTTTGCACAGCAGACGGCTGACGTTATTCCTGCACGTGAAAACATTTCTTGTCACTTTAATGGCACTCATTTAAAAGAATGCCAGCGAGGACATTACTACTTGGACTTAGAAAATGTTGGACAGCAAAGTCTGAGAAACAACTGAGTAACTTAATTATCTTTTCCATGGATACTATTCCCTCCTCTGCCTTATTATATTTATTCTTTTTCCTTATTTCACCTTTTTTTTTCTGCAGATAGTTGCTGGACTAAAAAAAAAAAAAAAAGCTTGAGTATATGGCCAAACCAGATGTGTGCAGCTGCTGTGTCAATCCTGTACCCCTAAACTCCTCTCGGGCAATATAGAAGTGCAGGAGGGCAAATGGTGAAGTCACAAGATTCCTCCCCCCCCCCCCCTTTTTTTGTCATAAATCATATTTGGCAACATGAAATAAGCTACTTGTAGAGATATTGCTACTGGCACATTACCCATTCTCATTCATCACCTCAGAGGAACTACGAAAAATCTAAAAAAAAAAAAAAAAAATCATTACAAGTGCCACATGTGACCTCTGGACCAAGAACACCAACATTTGCTTATGTGCATTTCATTTCTGAAGACACGGCGATGTTTCCCACCTGTGTAATCATTCCTTTTCAGTGCTGTCATGACATTGTTGAGAGCTTCGCTAGGCTAATTGCTTTCACTCACTCACAAGGATGGACAAAATGTAAATATGGGCTACAAAAGAGGAATTTTTCCACAAAGAACATTTTTGCAGAGATGAATTTCTGTCCGAGAGCTGATTGCATGTGGGTTTTATAGCAGTAAAAAGTGTCACTCTTCTTTCTTTCTATGAGCTGGAGACCATATTAAGCTTTTATAAGTTCTGTGCGGTCAGATGTAAACGTGCTGGAAGTCTCAAAACTGGAGCCGCTGTTTTGTATTTTAGCTTCGGTTAAAAGAGAGACACTAAATTGGGAGACATTTTATGAAGTTTCACATTTAGCAGTGGTATGCAGCATGTAATACAGAATATACTAGCAAGGGAGACACAAATACAGAGAGTGATGTGCCAGACTTTATAACCTACCCTGCACTTTAAAATGACTGCTGTTTTTCATTTCCCTCTAAGAGATCTGACATGCACGGCAGTAATGGCGCTGAAGAGAGCCAGAATAAACAGAAGGTGGGAGACAAGACAGAGAGGAAGATGAATGTGTCTGAAAGGTAGATTTCTTGGCAGTTGTGATTTCAGAGAAAACCTGGATTTCATTGTTGGAATCTCTGTGTTTGCTTGAATAAGATGTCCAGTTCAGAAATTTTACATATATATATATATATATATATATATATATATATATATATATATATATATATATATATATATATATATATATATATATATATATATATATATTTTTTTTTTTTTTTTTTTTAAAGCTTCAGTCAAGTTTTAGTCTCCGTGGGGGTCAGCAAATGCGCGAGCGTGTGTTTATCACATGTGATTTTTCACCGGGTGTCGCTGTGCAAAGGTGTTTTGATAACTGTTAAGTTGAACTTAGTCATTTTGGGAATACTAGTCGCTCGAATGTCAACATTCGGCGAGGAAAAGAATCGTGGGACGCTTACATGTATATCTTCCCTGTGCATTTTATAAATACTCCACCAGCAAGATTATTCATATCCACTTTTCCCATTTAGTCCCAAACATTATTGTGTGTTATTGAGTTTTCATGTGACAGACTAATACAAAGTGGCGCATAATTTTCAGTGGGATTTTGACTGGGCCGTTCTAACTCATGGATAAGCTTTTTAGTCTAAGTCATTCATTTTTAGTTTAACTTGATGTCCGTATTGCTGTCTTGCCTCCATTCATTCTCAAGTATTTTGGGGCCTGGAAAGGTTTTTTTTTTTTTCTATTGTTATTTATGTGACCACTTCCAATAATACCAATCACCAACTAAATATAATTTTAACTTTAAAACTACTTTTAAATTATTTCAATCTGATATCCAGAAGCCCTCAAAGCATATTTACAACTCCTGATTAACAGAACTACAAATCTGAAGTTTTTCGACATGTAGTCCATGTCAGAGGTTAGGTCCTCTTGGGGGCCCCCTGCTGGACTGGGGGGCTACTCTCAACAGCCTTGGGACAGTAGATGCTGTAATAATAATAAACACTCACAGACGCACTTAAATTTCTAAATGAAGAATCTGGAGAACATTGAATGACATTTGTTTATCACGGATCTAATTAACAGCTTGTTTACGACTACACTGGACTCCTCCAATTCATAGTTCAAAAACTGTCCTTGGGGAGATTTTTTATTTATTTATTTATTTATTTATTTATTTAGAGCATATCTAAAACATTAAGAAGAAAATACACCTTGGAGAGCTGGAACAACTGGGCGCAATACCACTTGGCACACTGTTGGCTGGCGTTTGTAAAGCGACCAATCCAGGAGCTTCATTTGTTTTCTGGCTGTGCCCTCAGGAGTGGACAGAAGGAAGAGTGTAGGCATTAGCTTCTGCGGTAAAACTAGGACAGTTTTCAGTGTGTCTGCTAATTTGGTGTTTGTTTAATTAAAATAGCCAGCTCTAAGCATTTTTACAACAGGTCTCAAGTATACATGGGTGCCTGTGGTTGCCCCTAGCCCTGCAAATACTGGGGGTCCGCTAACAGATCCTCTGCTTCAAACAACCAAACAAACAGTTGAAATTGTGTTTTGTTTTGTTTTTTCTTGGTTTGCAGAATCTCTTCTAGCAGCATAGAAGAAAAATCAGTAACTTCCTGATTCATATACCTTGCAACAACTTTATTTGTAGCTCATTATAATTTCTGAGTCATGCCTTCAGCCCCCTTAAGTGTTTTTTTTTAAATCACATCACATCTTGTCTAGTTTGAAAATCTATCGTAATTTAGATTGAATATCAGTAATGTTTCCTGAATGTTTTTTTTTATTATTTAATATAATCTACATGTAACTTACAGGACAAAATAAATAAAAAAGAAACAAGAAAAAAAAAAAATCTAGTTTTTCTCACTTGACCTTACTCAGAACCTACACTTCAGTTTCCATTTAAAAGTGTAAAATATGGCTGCAGTTGTGGTGACAAATGCGTTTGGATTGGTTTCTGTAGAGCAATATGAAAATTTACAGTTTGCATTAATATTAATGCATCATTATCAGCTGTCGGATTTCATAAATAAGTACAGCCGTGTCAGGTGTGGTGTAGATCACTTGGATGGGCCACACTTTGCAAAACCACACTCTTTTTAAGAGCTTTGCAAATTTAATTGGGAAAATAGCAAATCAGGTAGTCAGGCGTATAACTCATTGTCACATTTAATCAATACACTTTCTAAATCAACTCATTTATTCTATAAATGATCTTATATAGATCAGGCGACCGATTAAACAATTAGCATATATTTAGCAATTAATTAATTCAACCATTAATCACGCCATCACCGTTCAAACTTTAAGCCAGCAATTCTGTGAGCAGACATGCAGGCTGGTGTTGGAGCAGTACATCTTGCCTGGGGAGTGCAGATTGTGACACAGCTAGATTTACTGTGCTAAAAAATCAATGCAATTAGGAGAGAGGGTGGAAGCTGCCTGGTCTTTAGGACATTTTTGACACACACACGCACACACATTCACACGCAGGCACATTTCTTTCTGTTTTTTTTTTTTTGTTGTTGTTTTTTTTAAACTTCCCTGTTTTTTCCTAAATGATGGATTCAGTAAAGTAAAACTTTGGAGATAAACATCCACATTCGGAGCTTTTGCACAGGTTGCATTTTTATTTTTGTGGCAGTATGAAATTCTTCTTTCACCAATTACCAGAGCTTAGAACAATTAACAACAAATGAGCCGGTGCTCCAGGTGATTGTTTACCCTCGCCTCACGCCTCATTTGTAAGTGTTAGTGTTGAATCTAGATAGTCCATGAGAACCTTCCCACATCTGATCCAAGGTTTAAATGTTGGGCAGAGTACTTTGTTAGTTATAGACCGAAACTTTCACCCCTCAACCCCCCAAAACATTTTCGTACTGCCGTAGTCGACAATAATTTTTCACTGCTTACCTTTTCTTTTTTTTTTTGTCAAAATAAAGTGCACTGCCTGCTATATATGTGCAGCGTTAAGGGTTAGCGGAGTGCATCAAATATCTGTAAACACTTCACATGTCTGTTATCAATCCAAAGCAGCGGCCAGCAGCAGAGAGAAAGGTGAGATCAGCTCGGAGATGGTGTGGACAACCTGCCCTGGAACACAGGATGCAGGCGGGGTTGAAGCGCTGTCCGGGCCTTGGCTTGTTGATTGTCTCATCTGTCTTGGCTAAGTCAGCAGGATGTGACAGCCGCCTTCTCGGTGTTACCTGCTGACCACTGGGCTTGGCATCCTCTCCGCTCACCTGCCCTATCACCGTATCTCTATCCTCACTTCATTCTCGCCTCAACGTCTTTGCAGCGGGAGCGTGAATCAAGGCCTTTGTGTCAAAGAGGAGGGATGAAGGCTAACAGTTTCTGACTGCATGCTTGCAAGGAAAGGTTCTGGCTGCTGACTTTGGTTTGTTGGTTTTTGAGAACTCTTTGCAGCCTGACAACGGTGTTGAACCCTCAGTTCATATCTGTGTGTCTAATCAGGCATCCTTGACTTTACAAATCTTTAAGAAAGGTGGGATTTTGGCTGGTTTTCTATTTCTGTTTCTTCCCTGTCCCTTCTTGCACACATCATATATTAACAGAAGGTATTATTGTCTGCAACTACTTGGACAACCATCCATGCATCTCAAATATTTTCACATGCTGTCATTTTACAACCCACCTAGTTGAATCACTGGGATTTTAACAATACGTATATTGTGAAGTGCAAGAAAAATGATACTGTGTGGGATGCTTTTCTTCAGCGGGCATCGAGAAGCTAAGATGATGGGAAAATATATGGAGTTAAATAGAAGGCAACCTGACAGAGGAAATAAAAAAGCCTTGAAAGTGGAGTGAAGATTCACCTTTCACAGGACAAGCCATAGGTACACAGAAATGATTTAGGTCATAAGTGGCTACTTGTGACCCTTGAAATGATTTTATGTGACCCTTAACTGCAAGCCAAAAATGGTACAAATTTGGCCCAAAAGGCAGCTGATGCATATGGACACTTTTTTGCAGTACTTTTTACTGACAATTTAAAATCTTCTCCAAAAGGAAAATGTTGAGTACAATGCTAAGTACTTGTCTTTTCTATTATTATTATTATTATTATTATTATTATTATTATTATTATTATTATTATTATTTTAACTCCATTGCAAATAGAACCATAGCCATCAAGCTACTTTGGCTCAAAACAAGATCATTCATTAATTTAACTTTATTAGTTTTTATATTGGTCAAACACAGTAAGTGTGTTAGAAAACACTGAAATTGATGTTCCCTTCTTGTTGCTAAAAATAGACTGAATTTCTTTCACTAGACCAATAGGGGAAAAAATAAATAAATTAAACAAATAAATAAATAAATAAATAAAGAGTCCATCTGGTGACATGGGAGAAAAAATATATTTAGAAAATTATATCAAAGACTTGATAACTTGTGGAAACAATTTATCTCGTGGGTAATAACTTAATTATGACAAGTTGTGACCATGAGATTTTTTTTGTTTGTTTTGTCCCACATCACCAGATGCAAAACAACAACAACTGCTAATTAAAAAAAATTCTAGAAAATGTATGCGTCTATTGAAATAAGCCAAACATCTGGGACTATTTTTTAAAATTTACAATCAGCGACAGATTCCTTTTCTACAAAAATCACATCACATCCTTTGTTTCATTAAATATGCTCAGTTTCTAGTTGAGATGATAAAATAAAATATTTAAAAACTATAGTAAATTTTATTGTGCAATTTAATAAAATTATTTTACTCTCTAATAGTTACACGTTGGCAGTTTCGGCCTGGAAACAACGTTCGGCATGGGACAACGTTTGAACACCACAGGTTTAGCTCAAAGCACATTTATGTGTTAGAATGGACCAGAACCCAGACTTGAGCGCAGCTGAGAATTTCTGAAAAGACGTCACTTTCCAAGACGTTCTCCATCCAATCAGAGAGATGGAGACTGAACTATTTCGGGAAGAACTGGCAACAATTTCAGTCTCTTAATGCGAAAAACTGGAAGAGACATAACCCACAAGACCTACAGCCAAAGGCTCAACAAAGTTTTAACTCTGAGGGACTGTATATAAATTCAATGCATACCTTTTGGACTATAAAACATTTTGAAAAATGACATCCTTGTCCTTCCATTTTAGAGTTATGCACTACTTTGTGTTGATCCTAATAAAATGCACTCATGATCTTTTTTACACAACAGAAATGTAAAAAGCTTCAAGGCATATGCTTCATTTACATGGAACTATTTTGCAAAACTGCTTCAGTGATTTATATGTACTTCCTTTGGCTTTCTGTTGTTTTGGAGAAGTTTTTGGAATAGGTGGCATCTTATTTTTATCATGACCTACTTCAAATTTCTATTTTCTGTTCAGTTCTCTTCACCACGTTTCCTTCATCTACTTGAAATTCCTTGATATATACAATATTGTATATATAAAAAAAATCTTAAATTGCATTATCTGTCGCTTCTTTCAGCGGCCAAATATTCAATGTCAACATTCAGTTTCAGTGTCAGACAACATATTTTTATGGTGTGTCATGTATGATTACTGTTCAGCAACAAATATTTGTATGCCACGGTAGAGTTTACTTTGTCAGACACCCATATGTGTCAGCAAAGTTTATGGTGCTTTTGATTTTTATCTGCAGGTGGTCCATCAATTTTGACAAAAAGCCCGCTGTAGATGCTACCTGCTGTGTATTCTCAATCCGGTCCTACACTAACAACAATATATTTACGACGAGCGCTATATTTAATCCTCGGGAAAGATGAAAAACAACCAGCTTCTAAATGAGATTTGACGTTTCGCTTCTTTTAATGTTTTGTCTTCCTGTGTTTCATTACAAGTTCCTCTTTATTCGCCGCTCAGCACAATCCCGAGCCCAGACTTTGAGCCGCGACCAAAGCAGGCTCTTCGGGGATAACAGATGAGCGCAGATGAGCGGTGTCAGGTAAAGTGCTGTGAAAGACATTTAATGTGTTTTATATCAGTGTGTCTGAATTGTCCAGGAACACTTGAATCACTCAGTGTCAGCCAAATACGGCGTAATGAGACTCGCCTCCTCTCATCTGAAGACACATGTCTCTCTGCTGTCACTCAGGCTAACGGTGGAAAAAGGGTCCTTTTCAGGCTTTGTGAAGCACACAGGACTGTATGATAGCACTCCTCCTTTTCAGTAGGGAGGAATATTTCATTATGAGACTCTTGGAGAGAGGACAAAGGTCACACTCTGGAGCTTATTTAAACACCTGCAGTTTTTTTTTGTAAGATAATGAGATTAGGTCAAGTTAGATTAAGATATTAACTGTGTTTATAGAGAGAGCATAGCATTTTTAAAGGATGAAAACTAGACTTATACTATGTAGTTTTGTGGAAAATTTAAGATGTCCTGTTTTCATCTACCGATATTGATTCTATTGTACATGTGTTGTTTACAGTTTCTCTAAAGTGTCTAAATGATAATTGAATTATCTTACAAAGTCTTAATCTACATTTTCCATAATAGTTCTATTTTAAATGTGATCATTCAATGATTCTTTGATCTACTTTCTGTGCCATATATTTCTTTTTCTTTTTTTTTTATGAAACTTTAATATTGGAATGAATTTGTTCCATTAGTTCTTGTCCTGTTGCTTTATGCAGTGACAATTATACAAACCTGGATATTCACTCATCCCTAATGAACATCTGGAAGAGGTTCTTCTAAAGCCCTAATTTTTCCAGGTATCCGCCTTATTCCTAGATCCCATGAGTCTTTGCGTGATTTATGGGCATGACTTCCGCTGCTAACCGGAACTGCCGTTTGTTTACATGTTAGCAACTCGCTAACCGGCTTTCCACAGAGGATTTAGGCTATAAAATATGTGGGAACATCAACTATCACAGCTTAAATGTGGCAATATTGTTTTACCGCTACCTACAGCTAATGCGGGGAGGAATTGCGACTTGAAGAAATGGCCGCAAATAACCCGCGCTAGCATATGTAGCTACTTCACTGACTCAGTTGCTTCGGATGCAGATGTGGGTTTTCTTCCCTTGGCTTTTTGTCCACGCAATGAAATAAGCATAAATAAAGCATTTTATGTAAAGCATAAAGAAAAAAGAAATGGAAGGGTTATTTTTATTAGTCTTTTATGGGTTAGGTTTCTTAAGTCAGGTTTTGTTTTCAACGTTATGATTCATTACAGTAACTCACAAAACCAACTTAGACAGAAGTAGTTTCAGGCTTACGTCATTTGTGACAGGGCTGCGCCCCAAAGGCCCAACTGCTGCTTGTTCCCAGAAAGTCATCAAAAGTTTCCAATATCATCCGATGCAGTCACTATGTGTTAACAGCAGCATGCTTGAGAAGGAGCTGATAGAGGGGTCAGAGCAGTTGCCAAATGCAGCGCAGTCTCACTCTGCCCACACAAAATCTCACTCCAAATATAAAAAGTGTTTGCACAATGCAGAAAAACAGTTTTCCACACGACTGCATGTAATTTATTCAAAACAAAGTGGTAGTTTTATTCCCTCGCATCCTTCAATGAACTGTAGACATGCTTGACTTTTATGCAGGATAAAAGTTTCCTCTTCCTACATGTGTTGCATCTTCTTACTCTGTTTACTATATTTCCTGAAAAATGTAATTGAATTAAAGTTTGCTAATAAAAAGTTGGCTAAGATCTGGTGTGTCCACTGGTCGTAAAAAGATCAGATTTGCGATTTGAGTTGAGTTTCAATGGTCATTTTTGATCAGACTGCTAATTCTAGCTAAAAGCTTATTTTACTCAACGTATCTCAACAGAAAATAAAACCTTTACAAATAATCTGTGTACTTTCTTTCAATCTCTACTAAGCTCACATTGTTTGTGCTGAGATGTTTAGCCTTGCTATGACACACTGCCAACATCTCTCACTAAAGGACTGTGATGCTGTCTGTCCTGAAAAGGAGACATTCTGTTATGGGGCTTTTTTTTTTCCCCTAGTGGGAAAGTTCTTGGTGTCTATTCGGAAAACTCTCAGTTTTCTCAAGTTTTGCCAACACAAACCCACCAGTGTCACAAAGCAGTAAGGGAGACCGGGCAGGGCTGAAGCTGTCAGGGTCGAATCCCCCTGTGAGGGGAGGGGAGCGAGCTCTAATTATCCCCACCTGTGCCCGGCTACAATGGGAGGGTCAAGATGAAGCCATTAGCTGTCTCTCCACTGGCACCACCAAGAGTTTGTATACATCTGTGTCTTATTTTCTTTTCTGGCACAATCAGTCCAGCAAGCTAAGCAGGCATGACCGCATTTGGCAACTTCCAAGGATTCTGGCAAAGTTAGACAAGGAGGAAAGCAATGAGACACAGAGAAAAGGGGGATGAACTGAAATGGCTTTTTTTCCACCCACCCCCCCCCCCCCCCTTCCCTTTTGGTTGATACTCAAGCACAGCGTGTTGCTTAGAGAGTTTCCGTGTTGGTCAAAACAATCCGCCAAACACACAAAGAAAAAAAAAAAACACATGTTGCAGAGGAAGCTACATTAATGAGGCTGTGTGTGAGAGGGGGGGATAGAGGGGCGGATTTAGATGAAACTGACTTCTGTGCATGCAGGATCTTTCTCAGGTCGGTCGTGTTGTGGGGCTGCTGCTCAGCATTACTGCTCTCCTTAAGGCTCACCTCCTATTTGACTCGCAGCTCTTGATATAAAAAGGCTCATTGTGATTTCAGTACTGTCAGCTTCGATTAGCTGAATCTAGCCGTCCTCTGGCCCAGCAAGTGTGCATGTTGTCAGAGCTATTTACGAGCAATGACCAGATATGAAGCCCAGACTATTGTGGTCATGTAAACAGCCACATCTGTTTGAACCCACCTGCTCCCCGGTGTTTACTGGGTTTTGTAAATAATGAAATAAGTCTCTCTCTTCAGAAATATTCCAGCAGTGTGGACTTTTGCATTAAAAGTGGCACGCTAATTAATCAGGCCCGTGAAACCCCAAAAGCACTTGGGAATCGCACGTTTCTGCATAAGAGCAAAAAAAAATAAAAAATATAAAATCTCCCATATATATGGGTGTGTTTTTCTGCGGCGCGGCTTCACCCATTCATTCAGCGGCTCGTTCATTCATTTATGTCTTTTATTTATTTATAAACCTCCATGAGTGTTTGTTTTCATTTTGGTCCCTTGAACCTTGCCACCCGGCGTGTGACACCCGGGCTGCGAGCGAAGACGGAGAGGCGGGCTGGTTCAGAATGATCACTATCATTAACATTCACAGGGGGTTCACTTATCATCTCTGACTGGAGGGACATGGCAGCCATTATGAGACGTCCGCAGGTGGAGTGCCGTGATACATATTGCATCTTGCCACAATGGATTTATGTATTCCGTAACAAAAGAAAAGTCTAATGAAAAAATACAGAAGGCAATCCTTTATTCCTCGCTCGACTTCAAGTGAGGCCACCATGTCCAGTGACGAGGCGGAGCGCGGAGGGAATTCCAGGGCTGTACGCTGACCTGTCTGTCACTCAGGCTGTGTGGGAGCAGACACACATTACCTCATATTATGGCACAACATTTATTGCCTTTTTAACCCTCAGTGTCCCTCTACATAGCACCAAATGTTTTCGTGAAAGAGTTGAGACCCATTTTCTGCGATAAAAGTGGTGTGATTGTTTTGGTGTGGTTCTGGATGGCCTCAATAGAATTGTAAGCAAAACAGTTTTAGCATTAGCATTTATAGCGTTTCTATAAAAACGTGCAGCAGTTTAAATATTGTAATGCTGTAGAGAGTGGACAAGTTATTATACATTCTAGCTTTATGTTTAAATACCTAGAGTCTGCAGGTGGTAGAAAGGTAGACTGGTAACATTTTGGTATCTCAGTGATGTAGTTCTGTACTGTCTGTACCAGGGTTGATAAGAGTTGGATTGTCCATGGGGTGCGATGCACTCAGGGGGGTTGAAATGAGAATACTGGAAGATTTATTAATACAGATTTAATGAAACAGCAGTACAGTGTTGACAAGGGTTTTTTTGGTTGACTTTCATCTTTGTAGCTTTAACTTTCTTGCTAACAATTCACATCCAGAGCCTTGAGGGGCTGCCCTCAGTCCTGACCCCATCTTTTTCTTTTACCTGCTACTTTCACGACCATCCTATCACAGTTATTCCATCAAATTAATCACATAAGGATCTTTTCCTCTCAGTCTGTTCAGTTTCATCAGGCACGCAACGTGAAAGAGTGGTTCAGGGAGCATGATTAATATCTGGTACAGAAAACTTTATTTGCCAATGCAAAGGTCAAAATTTAAGTTTTTGACCAGGTTTGCACACATCACAGCAGAGATTTTGACTCACTCCTCGATACAGACCTTCTCTGGATGTTTCAGGTTTGGGGACTGTCATTGGGCAACAAAGTTTCAGCTCCTTCCAAAGATTTTCTATTGGATTCAGGTCTGGAGACTGACTCGGCCACTGCATGACCTGGAAATGCTTCCTACTGATTCACTCCTCCATTGACGTGGTTGTGGGTTTTGGGTCTTTCTCTTGCTAGAAGATCCAGGAATGAAACGCCTTCAATTCTCTTACTGAGGGAAGGTGTGATGTTTCAGGTTTCATGGTTGGGATTGTGTCCTTGGGCTTTTACTCAACATTGTGAGAAGAGTCTATTCCATAAAATTCTGTCTTGGATGGATGGATGGATGG
Source organism: Poecilia latipinna (assembly GCF_001443285.1). Lineage (NCBI taxonomy): Eukaryota > Metazoa > Chordata > Actinopteri > Cyprinodontiformes > Poeciliidae > Poecilia > Poecilia latipinna. Next base: position 15,730 of record NW_015113229.1, on the reverse strand, counting down.
ATGGATGGATGGATGGATGGCTGGGTGGATGGGTGGATGGATGGATGGATGGATGGATGGATGGATGGATGGAACAGTATGTTATGAATGGTAACTTTTGAGACTGCAGTCCCAGATCTTTTCAGATCATTGACCAGATCCTCCTTCAAGGTGATTCATCACCTTTTTTACGATCATTGATATTCCACAAGACAGATCGCAAGTCCTCTTCATTTTCTTCCATTTTCTAATTCTGGCACCAACATTTGTCCTGTTGTCCTTGTGTAGATGTACAACTTTGTCCATGATGTCTTTAGACTGCTTTATGATTTTGTTCAGAGAGGTTGGAGTCTGATTGATTGATTGATTGATTGAATGATTGAAAACTGTTTTCACTAACCACCACTGGTAGACAGTGTTTTTTATACATTGTGTTCAACCAGGCGTAATTAACACAAGTAATGAATGAAGGACAAGAGGACTTAAAGATGAACACACAGGTCTGTCAGAGCCAGCCAGCGTTCTTGTCAGTTGCTAATCAAATACTTATTCAATGCAATAAAATGCAGTGGATCAATTCTTTTTTTTTTCTTTTTTTTTTTTTACATTTAATAATATTAAGTTGTTAAGGTAGACAATAAGTGTATGAAAATATTGTTTTGATAAGTGTCAAAACTTTTGCTCATGTGGTACCTGGAAGTAACACTGCTTTATGGCTAAAAGGTGGGGGTATTTCACTTTCCGCTGCAAGAATATCTTAACATGTTCCTGCATCTGCCTCTTTTATTCCAGTTTTATTTGAAAATTATTATAAATTTATAGTCACATGCTGCCTGAACACATTGACGACCCGCTGTGTTTATCTGCTCAACAGGTGAAAATCTGAATAATATCTGAAAAATGATCATGACGACTGTACTGGAACAGATCACAGATGGTTTCTCATATTTTTAAAGCTCTATTTTTTATTGTTTCATTACTGCTTGGGATATTTTTGGGAAGTGGTTTAGATATACCTATGGGAGACTTAGATGTTATTAGTGAAAAAAGGTTAACAGTAATTTAGTGACAAGAATTTGGTCTATTTCATAATGAAGTTGCGCAATATCTTCTGCCTCCCACATCGAGTGCACAGTACTTACCTCCTTCCCTTGCATTCCTGCTATTGGAACCAGACGTAGACCAAGTGAAGCAGCATTTCCTTAGCAAAATAAATCAGACACTGTTCCACCTATTGAAACCAAACGAAAAAATAAACCCTTATCAAATAATTCAGCCTGACTAAATAATCCCTTTTCATCCAGCATTGCTTTCTTATCCTCTTACTTTTCTTAATCTATTCCAAAACAAAGAACCAAGGCATTCATTAATGACTATTGTATTTCCAGTAAATATTCTTTTTATAATTCCTCCTCAGCTGAATAAAAAAAAGAAGATATTCACCTAAACTAAGCAAAGAGCATTAGACTACTTGACTTAAAACACCAGGGAATAACTTTTTCCAGGATAGATTTTCTTCTGCTTGATTAAAGACATATTTTTCACTGTGAAATTTTCTTCAGTAAAAAGGCTCCCAGACCAGTAATAACCTAATTGGAGAGAAGCCTCTAAGTAGTGTTGCTCCTTTGTGTCCCAGTGTATAAATAGAGTCTATAATGGACTGAGGTGTGATGCCATCATTCATCTCTGCTCAGAAACTCTCCAGGTTCAGGTCTTTGCTCATTTTCCTAATGATGCTCTTGTTTTAGGTATGTTTTCACTTTGCGGTTTCTAAGATTCCCGCTTAATGGATTCAATTCATCACTTACTTCTGCACCCAAGTCCAGTTCACTCTGCAATCCTATTTGAACTGCAAAAAAAAAACAACTTTCCACTGAGTAAATCGGTATAATGTTGAAATCAGTTGGTAAAAGAAGAAAAAAAAAAAAAACCCAAAGAAAACATCTTTTATCATTCCAGAGATTAGTCTCAGCTTTTTCTGTTTAACTCAGTGACTTTGATGATGTTATGTTCCTGACAAATTAATCTGTTTGCTAATGTACTTAACATGGCTTTGTAAAGCGCTTTTTAATTCCAAATGTTAATTGACCACAAAAGACCCTTAGTGCCAAATTCCACTGGCACCAAATAATGGAGGCTTTCCGCACAAAATGATGCCTTTTGGGAAGCGTATCCCATATGATCGCCCCCGGTTACACCATGCCTTTATGTGGTAGATTACTCCTTGGCTCTGACCCAATAAAAAAAAGCCTGCTTTTTAACCACTGCTTCTCCCATTTGCCTCGGGATGCTCATGGGCTGGCAGGTTTCACAACACATTACCATCCTGCAGCAGCGCTTAAAACACATTTCAGCCTTGAAACGCAGCTGGCATCTTGGCCAGCGCTGCAGCGCCGGGCATGGCTGGACCAAACGTTGGGATGTCAGAAATAAAATGCAGCACAGTTGTTGACAATCAGAGTGGATTGACATTATGCTGTTTTTTTTTTTTGTTTGTTTGTTTGGTTTTTTCGCATCCTCTGCTGGATCCAGAACGTCTTTCCAAGTGCAGGCTTTGATTATCATAAGCTCATTTGAAAGCCACATTTGTGAAATGCGGATGCCGATGTAATGCAGTGTGTGAGAGAGTGTTCAGAAGCCCGTCTTATCCTGTGAGCACCGCTGTGTACTGGCTCGTGCCAAATGTCCGGGGTCTGTGTGCAGAGTTATGAGAGTTATGTGTTGATAAACATCACTAAGATCCAACAGCCCAGTGTGATGCCTTTGGTTTCCAATCTCATGCTTCACGCCTGCTGCCCCTCTATCATGGATTCTTATTTACAGACAGGACCCTCACTGAATCCCCTGAAGAGCAGATGATGTGCAGGTCAAGGCAGGGACCATATCCCATGAATACTGTCTGTATCCCAAGAGCTCGAGTAAATGATCCAACTGGTTTCTCCGCGCGCACGCCTGTCAACTTCAAAATCTTTTATACCACAGAATTAGGTTATCTCACACGTGAGTAGATGTGTATTGTCTGTTCCAGTCAGTCATGAATGAACTAATGACATTGACTAATTCCTTTTCTATATCGGCCTCCTGTGGGTTTATTAAACTGAGCGTGGAACTCTGCTCTGTATTTCCCCCCCACTTTTAAATGCATCATAAATTATGTCCTATCTTTAAACATGCCCAAAACCGAAATGTACGGGAGGAGGAGGTGGTAAATACTGTATGAGCTGTCCGTGTCATCAAGATGACTGCACTGAAATGCGGCTTTGCTGGTTTCTGGTCTTTCTCTCTAAAGCTTTGACCGTCCTAAAATGTTTTTTAGCCGATTTGGACTGCTGATTATTTTCAAGAACTAGCTTTCAAAATGTTGATTTCAATTCAGTTTGAAGATATTTTATTATCCCCAAGGAGACGTTAGATGTTGTAGGACCGCTGACATTTTCAGCTTCTTCAGAGGTGTTTCTTTCTGCTTGGCCATCCTTTCGTTTAGTTTTTGAAAAAGACAAGAACAAACAATTATGTCAAATTGACATCTTGAACTCTTTAAGATGTTGCATTACCGATCAGTACAGGTAAATTTGCTGTGATATAAAGCAGATTCTGGTTTTATGTAACATCATAATACTGAGTGTGGCCATATTGGAGGTGTAAGACACATAAACAAGCAAGTGCAACAAATTAAAAATTTGTGAATAATTTAATAAATATGGAGAAAAAAAATGTGATCAGTCGTTACCATCCATGTGACCCTTTCAGGAAAAATACATTTTTATTTTACAACTGGCAAAAAAAGAGAAAAAAAATGTTATGAAACGGTCAGATGCATCTGCTAAACTCACATTTGTGCTCCCACTACTTTGTCAGTAATAACTTCCACACAGAAGAGTGTTTTGGGTAGTGCAAACTGGTAGCATTTAAAGTGTGGTGCATCTAAAAAAAAGGTTTGATTTTTGAATTCTCAACCGGTGTGCAAAGTGAAAATCGCCAGCTGATCGTTCAGTTCATCAGCAGTTTTATCCATAATACATACGCACTCACAAGACAAATTCTTATTTTCAAAGCAGCATTTCTCAATTTGGCAAATACGTTTGTTCTGCACCATAAAAAAACAAATAAATGTTGATCTTTTTCTTTTCAGAACAGCATGGAGAAGCACAAACTGCATCTGGAAAGAGACATTTTCTTTCCTTTATTGTTCTTTTTTTCCCCCAGTTTAGAGTCAATAAAATGTAGTAATTCTCTCATATCACTGATAAAAATAAATAAATAAAGCAAACATCATCTGCCCTGATGCACAGAGAGGAACTTTCCCCGAGTCAAAGTATTTAGCATTCAGATGGATGTAGGAAGTTTGTTGAGGTAACCTGATGTGATGGGCTAAAGGTGGGTTTCCCACAATGCTGCAGCCTGCCACCTCCCATTGTCTTGATAGGGGAGCAAGAGATGTACAGCGGCCTCAAATGGAGGTGGCATCTGGTGCCCAATTTGTCATGCCTGAATTACCCAGGAGCTGATAAAGGCTGAAGTTTTAATAAAAGTTGGGAGCAGCAGATAGCAGGGTGAAGGACACTGATGAAGTGTCTTGAGGCCTATTTCCAGCTAGAGATAAGAGCCTACAGAGAGAGGTGGGTCGAGGGTCTAGCGCGGTGTGATAATACGCTTAAGCTGAGGGGGGAAATAGTGCTATTGAAATGCAACACAGTGCACATATTGGAAAAAAAAATAATAAATAAGCAAATAAATAATGATGATGATCTAAACGAGGAGAAGCCAGGGTGGAGGCTGCGGAGTCCTGAAGCGTCTCTGCCTGTAATTTGGCCACCCGCCAGCAGCCATTGCTCACCCTCAGCTGCGACGGCAAGCTCCAGATGTGCCAACGGCACGTTTTGGATTTTGCCAGCTGACTGCACCGTTTGATAGCCCGCTCTCTGGATGCCCATCACCGGCCGCAGAGATAGAATTAAATGATGATGATCTTCCCACAAGTTGGGTGAGGAAACAACGCATATAAATCTTGATTTCATCTCAGCGTGAGAAGTCTTTATCCATCATCACTCTTAATGAACAAGTCATTAGCCGCGATGAATGGCGCTCTGGGCTCCCGCTCGCCACTGCTGCTTTTGTTTGCAGCTTTAAGGGGGCAACTCCCTGTGCCCTTTGAGAGGGTCAAACTCATTTCTCCAGATGTGGGGTAACCTCTGCGCTCCCGGGGTGGGCGCACGTCCGTGTACTAAACAGGGCTTGAAAAAATGAGGATATATTCTGATCATTTTGGGGCTTGTTTATTTTTTTTCCTTAGTTTTCTTTTTCTTTTCTTTTTTTCACACTACATTGTCAGTTCCTCAGCGAGTCTCTGCATGCCCTCTCATCCAGAAAAGCACATTAGCAAACTCCACGGCTGCCTATTATGGTAATTTTATGTGCACAATCCTCCACTTGATGCAAGCTCGCTATGTAAACAGAAAAAGGCTTTTTGTTGTACTGTAATAGAAAACTACCAAAGAGATGTAGAACCACGCTGTGAATCGCTATTATACAAACACATACCTTCAGCAATCCAACGTTCCCCATATCTCCTGAACTCAATCATCCCTCTATCTGAACTGATAATCCTCTCTTTTTTTATTTTTTATTTTTTTTAAATGAACAAGACAAACATTTCCCGGGAGCCTTCGTCTTTATTTACACTCATTGTGCCGTTAAAGGCATTCTTAAAGAATTTAACTGCGTGCACCGTGTACCCCGGGGCTACCAGAATCTGAAACACTTACATAAAAGTTAGATGAAACAGTTGTGATCTTCCTCTTCTCTGTCTTCCCCCCTTCTGAAGTACAACTGTGCGCGGAATATGAAAGAAGGAAGGCATCAATCCGGCTGCAGCGCCGTAAATGTGAGGAGATAAAGGTTGTCACGAGATAATTGAAAATATCTGGCACTAATACTCCCGAGTCTGTGTTTGTATTTGAACATAAAGGAGGAGAGTGGCATGTGACTTTCCTTGTTAGTGACAGCTGCCATGTTCGGATGTCTGCGGGGACGCACTCCACTGAAGGATCCGTCTGACTCCTACTGTAGGTCGAAACTTCTCCAAATTTCCCCCTCGCTCCCCCTCTGCCCTCGAGACGCATTTGTACATGTTTGATGATATTCCTGTAGAGAGGTTTCGGCTGAGTCTCTTTTAGAAGTTTTACACCACGAATTCCCCGAACGTTTAAGTCCAAGAAACGACAAAAGCAAGCACAAGGAGATAGTGAATTTGTGATTGTTTGCAGTTTTTACCCATGGGATCTCTTCAGCTCTTTTAAACCAACATTATCATTTCAGTTTCCACCGGCGGGCGTGCGCAATGAGCGGCCCCGCAACCACACCGGTGATCACTCTAATGCCTCGGTTGATGAAATAGAAATTTACTGATGTTGTGGATGCGCACCATATTTATCTATGTTTCCAGTTTCAATGCACGCTCAGTATAGGCGCAGAAGTGAAATACCCATTACTGCATGTGTCAGTGTCATAAACAATAGCTTTGGCGCCATGGAAGGAGGCAGGGCGATAATGGAGGCAGTGCATCAATGTTCAGCACAAGGTCTGCAATTCACACCAGCACAACAGCACTCACCTGAGCATCAGGAATGCTGCTTGGAGACGGCATTAGCAGGAGCAGATGTGTGCAGGGAGGAAGGCCCCACCTGTAAAAATGAGCTTTGCACACAAAGTACAAGGATCGGTTCGCCCAAAACTATTAAAAGAACTTTTCGTCTTGTTTTCCTCCAGGGAGTCGAATCTCGCTGGCCACAGAGTTTCAGGTGCGTTCGCTGAGGATGTGATGTAAAAACACATAGTGGGAGTTCATTCACTGCGTTATTACAATAAACTCCAATGTGAACCATATGAAAAGTTCAAATGGAGCAGATATTGCTAACTGTAGTTATATTTATAGTTATAGACTTATATTTTAAAGAAAAAAAATCATTGAAAGACTAATTTCTGGTTCAAAGGAAGTTTAAAATAAAATGTTGCAAACTCTACCGAATGCATGCTTCAATGTTGAAATATCTGCATGCTGTACAGTGAGTAATCCATATTTATTACCAAATCAAACCGTTGTATTTTAATTGTGCACAATGATAATTGGGTCTTAGTGTTTTAGCGGTTCAGCTTCGCGTTAGTAAACACCTGACAGGTTAGCCTACATTGCTGAAGTTGCAGCTGAGCCCAATAGCTGCAGATTTGTTTTGCTAAGTTCTGTGGCAACATCCTTGATCGACTAAAAACATGACCTCAGTTAAGCCCTAAAATGATGAGGAGTCACTCACCCCAGAGTGCTGAATGCTTGAAGAGACTCTCACTGGAGTAATCAATTTCACTTTTTTATTTACCAGATCAACAATGACCTGAACACATAATATTTGAGTAGAACAAATCAATCTGAAATTTATAGAAAGGATTCTGCAAATCACTACAGATCTAAAACATGAATAAGGAGTTCCATGTTTGCTGAATTTGGGACTGTTATTGCTACCTGATAAGTGATTTTTGTGTCTGTAAAATTAAACCATCCAGTAGAGCGCAAACCTGTACTTGCTGATCTGTGTACAGTTGATCATTTGAAGGTTTGTCCAACACCAACGACTGTATTTTATTTTCTAAGGGAAAGGAGCATGAAAACAGCTTTTATGAAACGAATGAATAAAAAAAATGCTTACCAATTCACAAACCATTCATAAAACCTAAACTGGACTGAAATACTCTGAGTGATTCTGAACAAACAGCCCCCAGGAATCATCCAGAAGAGTCAAAACGGAAGAATCATTTTTGTAATGATTTATTTTAATATTTATTTGACAGGATTGGTGCATATTAATTTACAAATAAAGTAAATGCTCTATTTTTCTATCAAAAAAGGGCAGTTCAACCTATTTTTTTTATTATTAATTTGACTAATAATTAGCTGACCACTTCAGGGCACTCAATGTTTCAAGCATTAAACTTTCTCCCCCAGATGTTTAAACAATTATTTGTTGTGAGAAAAAAGACTCACATTTGAGGCTGAAGCAACTTACTCAGTTCCAGTTGCACACAGTCCACTTTACACATCTTGTTGTAAACGTCAGTGCACATCGCACAGAAACAGCTTCAACTTAGAAAAAAATCCTGAAGCAAAGAATTATGAATGTCACAGCTGCATTTGCAGTATTTTTAGATTTTGATTTTGCACTTATTTTAACCCTTTAAGTGCATCTAAAAGCAGCCTGGCCACTTGATGATAAATAATGAACGTGGCAACACTCCTTTACAAGCTTAAGAGAATAAAGAAGTTATTTGTGTCTCTCACAATCTGTAATGTGAAAATGCCTGAGGCAGAAAGGGCATTTATAGTATGAAAAAAAAAAAAAAAGAGGAGACGCTTCTTAATCTGCAGGAAAATCCATTTAGGTCTTTGCCTCACCCCTCACTGCCAAATACTAGAAAATCAAATTCAGTTTTTTCTGTGAAATCTTGAAATTCTCACCAAGTTTATTCACTTAACTTGAAGCTAATCACTTATAAGTACAAAAATATATTTTTTTTAAAAGTACAGCAAAGAGCATCTAGGCTCATTTGGTTGTCTTTTTAATCATTTAGCTAAAAAAAATTATAAAATCACAAAACCTCAGGTAAGTAAATTTGTGTCGAATGAGTGCACTGCAGTTATACCTCATGGTAGAATCGTACTGTTCTTTGTTGAATGTTGCTGGACTGTCTTGTTCACTTGGAGTCATAACTTAACCACAATAACAATAATTAACCACAATAATTTGCTGGGGGAAAAAAAGTATCCTGTTGTTGCGTTTTGATGGCGTCATAAACTAGATTTCAGGAACTGCTCAACATTTGCATTGACAGTGTATATTTTTTTCATGATGGTCCAAAAGAAAAAAAATACCATAAATAATCCCTAAAAGACAAAAAAAAAAAAAAAAAAAAAAAAAAAAAAAAAAAAACAGAAATAGGCAGAACAAAGGCAAATAAATTTTAGAATGGCCAATCAAACATTTAGTTGTGCATAAAATAAAAAACATTTGTATTCATTTGTCTGAAAAATGTATTAATGTATCTTTGATCTGAGATAAATCCCAAAAATGTCCTGGCAGATTAAATGAAATCCGCTGTATGAACCTTTAAGTCAGTGTTGATGTTTAAACTTTGACAATCTTCAAGTTGTTTGTACTCATGGGCCACAAAACCTTCAACCAATTTTACTTAGATTTTTTCGTATCTTAACTTTTCAAATCAGGACTTCATTTTTTAAGAGAAGAATAAATCTCTCAGTCAAACAGGGATTAGGTGAAAAATTAATGCCCCTTAAAACTCTATTCAGTTTGACCTGAGCCTTATTGTTGCCAAGTCTGTGGAATCTGGAAATCACATAAATAGAAGCTGACAACATGAGGTCCACTAAAATGTTTTAAAATAAAGTTAAACCTAAACTTTAAAAAGTTAAGAAGGAAGTAATTGCAAAGCCATCGTTTGTGAACCAGTGGACCACAGTGACAGCCAATAACCACAAATGAAACAAATACAGAAAGCTGAACTGCCAAAATAACTCCTAGAGGACACTGGTGACTCATCCAAGAGGTATAACAAAAAATACAACAGCTAAAGCACTGTAGACCCAATTTTCCTCTCTTAAAGTTCATTTTTCAATGTTCCTAATTCAACAACAAGAAAGAGACTGAGCAAAAATGAAACCCTAAACAAGTCCCAAGGCAAGAAGCAGTGCAGACTAAAAGGAACATCCCAAATTCACCAAGCAACATCTTGATAATCCACAAGATCTTTGGGAAAATATTCTGTGGCTTCTCAAGGTAAAAATTGCATTTTTTTTGAAGGTGTGAGTTATAGATGGTGTAAAACCATCTGTTTAAAAATAAAAAATATTATACTAACATTCAAACACACTTAGTTGTACTGGAATAGTCTCTGTCTGCTTTAAAGGAACCACGGTTTCTACCCTCAACTGGAACATTTTGATGAAATACATTTGGTCATCAGTTTGTGAAACAATGTGAAGCACCAATAATAGCTAATGACTCAAAGAAGCAAGAAAACAATAAGAAAACATGGCCTGGATGAATTTCAGACCTAAATTTGGCTCAGATCCTTAAGCAGGCCTCCAATTTGGCTGATTTCAACTCTGCAAAGAAGAGAGGGACAAAATTCATCCACAGGGATTACAGTTAAAGCAGCGAGTCCTCAGTGTCTGATAGCAGTCGTTGCTGGAAGGATGGCAAAAAAATAAAAATAAAAAATAGTAATTTGGAGCACATTTCTTCACAAAGGTCCAGGTTGACTTAAATATGTATTTTCCCCCCTTAATAAATTATATAATTATCTGAAAACTGCACTTTGATTTTCTCGTTTTCCTTGTCTGATAGTTGTAATAATTTCACTATAACAAAAAATAAAAAAAATAAAAATCACAATATCTTTAAGAGGCAAATACCTTTTCACAGCTCTGCATGACAGAATATTCTGGAAAGAATAAACTGATTTTAGTAAATTCACAATTTCCAAACACCAGGGCATAAAGAAAAATTCTATGTGCTTTTTCTGGGTCGTGATCGTTTTGTAGAGCGATTAAAAAGTTCTAAATTCTAATTTTAATGCGCTGACTAAAAACCTCAGATGTCAAGTAGATATAAAGATGATGCAGTAAGAGTTGGGGGAGCCTCAAGCCCTTTTTCTCATACTGAGGTGTTATTTCTTTGGCTCGAGGTGAATGTAATACAGTTGCTATGGGTGTTGCTGGAGAGAGAGAGGCAGAGCGTTACCATGATGACTGTTGTCTTGTCAGTAATTCAACAGATCAGATGACACTTCAATAGAAGAGCCAGAGTGTGGGGAGGAATTTGAAAATTGAGATGACAACACCAACCATAAAAGCTTTATGGTCTCTGGTATTGGTCTTTAAATGGCTGGTGATTTTGTTGTTGAACAATGTCCTTCTGTAGGACAGCTCTCTGATACAGTAAGATTATCTCCTCCTCTAGAAACTTCTGGCTTTAGGATTTTTTAGCGCAAATTGCATTCCCGAAGACACGCTCTCTAAACATTGCCTCTGCGGTGGGATAAGTGTTCATATTGTTTTTTTGGGGGTTTTTTATCCGCTAATTCGTCTGCAAATAAATCAGGGAGAGGCATTTACATTTTCATCAAAGAGTAAAATGCCATACACATTACCATTATGTAATGATGCAATATATTCAGGAAATGGAAGAAATATGGAGGCCCCGGATTTAAATAAAAGCAGCTGTGCTCTGGCTGTCCTGTCAAAGTTTTTTTTTAAAGATTTTTTTTTTTTTTTTTTTTTTTTTTCACCATCACAATAATGTCTGGTTTCAAATGGTTTGGAGGAACAGCCTGCAAATCCTCCTTGAGAGGATTAAAGTTGAGGTCGGAAAACTCGAGGCAATTTCATGTGCTTGCTAAATGGCATTTATATCACTGAGGCTGAAACTCATAGTAGTGCAAAGGCCTTCTCTCTGCTAAGAGTAATTTTAAACAATGCTCTGCGACATTTGTAAATCTGTTAAACCAAAGTGCTACATTCACTTGTAGAAATTATTTTAAGAGCAAAAAAAAAAATAAATAATAATAATACACTTAAACCTGTTATATAAATTCCAATTCATTTTTAAGATGTACTCAACAAAATTATTTAAGTCCTATGTAATTTTAGTATTATTCTAAGCAAGTTAATTAGCTTTTTTTTTAAAATAATAATAATTTAAAAAATGGGTGTAAGATATTCTGTTTAAAATTTACTTAGATTTTACACACAGCATATTTGCCCATTTCTGAATTAATTAGATTGAAGCAATTAAAACATCTGGAGAAAAAAAGCCTAGTGTTTCCTGTTTTTTTCTTCAAGTCATTTGGTTTGTTAAGGAGAAACCTAAATATACGGTTAACAATGTAGTTAGTAAATATTTTTCCTGGCAACCACATTTAAGCGTTTTTGTCTATTGCCATCAACTGCCGCACTATTACATTAAACATGCTACCTACATGTAGCTGGCTACCTTTAGCATTAGCTTTAAACTAGTGAAAGATGAAAACAAACCTTAAGTCCTGCTCCAACACAGAAACTTTATTAGCCACAAGCACCATATGAGTACTTACTTGATATATTTATTCAAAATATAATCCATATAAACATATCTGCCTTTTTGTTTTCTGCTGGACACAACTCATGATTCATGAGGACTGACTGATGCGCATGCTCAAGTCAATCCTAAAAAAAAAAAATGTTTACGCAGAAGTCATTATGGCAAAAAGAAATAGTTAATTTAGATAAAGTTTAACCATTACTGAATTTTACACAAACTAATAATTTGGTTTTAACTGAAATAATTTCATGTCTAATCTTTAATACTCCAAATTCCACTTTATACTGTGAGCTGAATTTGAAAGTTCATCTCAGTAAGACTTTTTTTTTTTTTTAATTTAGCTTTCATTAGACATGGTCAATGCACATAATTATCATAATTATCATTTGTTAAAAAAAAACCCAGCTCTGTGCTAACCCGAGCAGAGAGTATTCTTTATGTGCTGCAAGTTGAAATTTTCTAAATAAACTGCTTCAGTGCCTTAACCATGCCTTTATGTTTCTGAACGGGGCTCTTGAGCACACATTCCTGAGGAGGCCTGTCAGCTTATGGCATATTAGCAGGATGGGTCTGTTTCCCAAGGGATCCAGAGGGGTAGCTTGAAGGGATGCGATGGAAGAAGTGGAAGAAAGACAACGTGAAACGCTTTGCTCTGTCGTTTCCTTTCAGCACAATAAATATCAAACCTGCCTGGGCCACAGTGCACAGTTTCACCTGGAAGCTTTCTGCCGTAAAGTGCCAGCCTTCTGACGCTGTAAAAACACAGCTGGACTAAACCTGAGAAACTAACATTTTCCTGGACAACTTACTCTAAAGTCTGGAATCGACATATAGACAGAAAAAACTGCTATCCAAATTATTATTAGTCGTTATTGAGTCCAAATTTAGCATTGTCAATTGTAGTTAAAGGTCGTGCTTTTCCTTTAAAGCTTTATTTGACAGACATGGGCTCCTGATGTTTCTGACTGACTAAAGGGAAGCAACTTCCACCACACCGTTTGCCCTTATGGAAACCAGGAGCAAAAAAAAAGAGAAAAAACAACACAAAATCAATACTGTATGCATCACAAGCAGGAAAATTCTGTTATTGAGTATACTGCTCTATAATGGTTTCTGTTATTGACATATATGAGTTATGAAATAAACACTAATGTAATGAGGATGAGAAAAACGCTGTTTGAGGGTTTTTATTAGATCAGTTTAAAGTCAGATCCGAGCATTCTCATATCAGTAAAATGCTAATCTCAGCTGGTACGCAGAACATGAATATGCAGGTAGATTTGTATGTGCGTCTATGTATGTTTGTATGTATTATTTTCATCTTTATTTAGAAGGGATATGGGAAATAGGAAGACTATTTATGTTATGAATTACTGAATGGAAAAGGTGTGTGATTATATAAGTTAAACTTCATCATGCTCCTTTTCAGACTCCATTACAAACTATGGAAGAAATCTTCTCCATAGTTACAAAGCCTTCTTTTAAAGTCTAATGAGATTTGCGGTTGTAGTACAGGTGGCAGTAGTTAGTTCACTATTTGAGCTTTTGAGATGATGATTAGCTTCTCCCAGCAGTAAAAAAAATACCTCTTTGCCATGGATGCGCATCATACCAACTACCCAAAACTAAAGAAGTAAGAGCAAAAAAAGACGGGACAATTGTCCTAAGATGCAATGCCTCAACAAAAAAACAACCATGAACAAAAGAATAAATCAGAGCCACCCTAACACTGTATAACCCTCCCCCCGCCCAAACCCCCACTCTACCCAATTTCAATATGGGGGGAGGAGAGGAGGCTGGTTGGTCAGTGTGGTAGAGATCTCAAACACTCGCATCATCATTCCAAAGATGAAGGAAAGCTCTGTGATGTCACAACTAGAGTCATGCTTGTGATGTCATCAGCACTGTATGTATGCAGCAAACTTCTACATTCTTATCATTGCTTGCTGCATTACTGACGTACGCAAAGCCCTTTGAGAGTCGAACAGTGAGTTTGTTTTTCCAACATTGATTTGAACAAGTATTGTTTTGCCCAAGCATGTCCTATCAAAGGCTGCAATACTACAACGGTGGGATAAGACCCCAGCCGTGGGATGGGAGAGCCGGATATCAACTTCTCATTGACTACCAGAGAGAGCTCCAGAGACTTGGCTCTCTTCTGGAAATGGAGAGATCCAGGTGGTTTGAAGAGAACCAAAAGGTTGCCTACGTCCAGAGAGAACTGGACAATACCAGAGCAGAGTTAAAAAGGCAGGAAAGACTGAAGGAGATGACTAGACAACAACCAACAGCAGAAGAGGTTTCCAACTCTGAGTCTCTCAGCCGTGCTGCTATCACTTCGCAGGTGCAGAATGGCATAAAGCAAAAGCAGAAAATGCAGCTGCAGCAGGACTTTGAGCAACCGAAGGCCGCTCATATCACCAGCAAGGAAGCAATCCGGGCAGAAAAAGAAAAGAGTGACGCCCTTCAACAACAGCTGGACCAAATGAAGAGTCGGTACGAGGAGCTTCAATCAAAATGTGAAGCCGCATTTGAGGGGAACCTGCAGGTTGACATGCAGCTATTTTATGAAGAGAGAATCAGGCACGAGCAACATATCTTTGAAAACCTGAGAGCCGAGAAGGACGAGCTCCATGAAAAACTGTCCAAAGAGATCGCCTGCCTGCAGGAAACGGAGAGATGTCTGCAGAGTCAGCTGGAGCTGTCTGAGATTTCATATAAGGAACTAAACAGGAGATATGAAGCAGACGTTTCTGCGTTGAGACAGAAAGCAGAACATTATCAGTATGAGGTGAATTGTGAAAAAGAACTTAATTTGGAGAGAGCAAAGCATGATCACCATCTCATCAACACACTCAGATCAGAAAAGAACAGTCTGAGACAGAGAGCATCACAAGAGTTCACTCTCCTGAAGCAGCAATCCACAGAGGCAATAGAACATCTACAGAGTGAGCTGGAGCAGGCTAGAGTTTTGTACCAGGAACTTAGGACTACATATGAGAGGGACGTTTCTGCTCTGAGACAGAAAGCAGAACTATTTGAGCAGGCGCTAGATAAAGAGAAGGAAGCTCACTCGCAGAACATGAAGAGAAACCTTAACATGATGAACGAACTTGGAGCCGAGCTGGAAAATATGAAAACGGCGCTCCAAGACAGAGAAGAGCCCGGGCCTCCAAGAAGAAAAGCGGCCAGGCGTCTAGAACCAAATGAGGAAAAAGAGACTATCCCTCCAAAAACCTTCTCTGACAATGCACCCATGGATCTTTGCTGTCTCATAGAAGAAACCCTGCCAGACGATATGGAGGTACCTGAGGTATCTCTTGAGGAGTTAAATTACTTTGTAGAAAAATGCAGAAAGGTTCAAGCATTCTTGACCTTGAACCCTCTGAAGGGACAGACGTTTCTTTGGAAACTCTGTCAGACAAAAGGGAAAGCTCAGATCCTGAAGCAGTGGAGGCAGCCACAGAAGAAAAATCTTCAGTGTGGAAATTGATGCGACAAACTTTGACACTGAAGAAACAACAAAAAACGAAGAGAAGGAAGAAAACCTCCAAAACATGCCTTTAGCAAAAAGTCCAGGTAAGCTCTGAACCGTTTAAAACCTC
>NW_015113228.1:239859-306020 GCF_001443285.1 Poecilia latipinna | reverse complement strand
TCAACGTTGATTCAATGTTTCTGGCTGACATTGATTCAATGTTGTTTCAATCATTCTGTGCTATCTGGGTTCCCTAGCGGCTGGCAGACCTGAAGGTTTAAGAAATCTTTTAACCACAAACCAACAATACCCAAACCAGACTTTGATGATAGCTTAGTTAATCTAGTTAAAAAGTAAACTGCCTTTGAACTAGAAAACCTGTCAAACACGCTTGGAATAACAAAATGCTACAAGTTTTCCTCACTAAGGATCCATTCTCCCCTCTCTGACCTGCTTCCCAGTGTATTTTACCTGTAAACAAAGATTGGGGAATTAATATTTTATGCAGCAAATTCTCCAAAAACCATTTGCATACCTGTGGTGGTCACTTTAAATGTCAAAAGATTAGGAATGTAATCTTTCAAATAAAGCTCATTTTAAAAAGGAGTCCCATCGTTCATGTTGAAAATGCATCCACTATCTGTTTTTCTTTTTCATGTTTTCTTGTTTTTTTTGTTCAGCACTGCAGCCAAACAGCTACGCATCTGGACCAGCTGGGACATCTCAGTAGAGAAAGAGGAAAATCTGAGAACGTACTGATCGACGCGCAAATGGCCGAGGCCCTGCAGGGGACAATGGCTGACAAGCGCCCGTCGAAGGAGGCTTTGGTTTCTTTTTCGGATTGCGAACACGCCAAGTAATGGTGTTTGTTTTCTTCTTTTTTTTTATCAGTAGAAGTTCACTGCTTTTTGCCGCTGTTCCGCATTTCCGAGCAGAAATCCGAAGTTGAAGAGGAATCATAAATAAACAAAACAGGCTCTTAAAATACTTCTCATACTTCCACATTGGGAGCACTTCCATTTGTTGCAGTTGGAAAAACAACTTTTTTTCTTTTTTTTTTTTTCCACCATTCCTCAGTCTGATTAATACCATGTTCACATTGTTTTTGGTTGCATGTGTTTCCATCCATTAGCGTAAGCATGTGCAGGCACTACAACACCATCAAGCGATGGGGGGATTTGGGCGAGTTTGTTTCTCCCTCTTGCACACAACTGAATATTTGTGCATGCACGTTGCTGGGGGATATGTGATCACCGGGCTCGCTGCACGCCACGCTCGCTTGCAGGTGGTCTCTCCACACACACATGCACACACACACACACAGGGTCGAAGCAAATTTAATATTTCATAGAAGCAGAAGCACGCCCCTGGACGCCATCATTGAGTCCACATGGTCCGTCCAGAAAGCCGCTCTGTGAACACTCGACTAAAATATGCAGCCCCCACCGTTCCACACCATGCTGCTCGCTCACTTGCTGGGCCTCACAATTAAAAGCTAACCACAGTCACAGATGTTGGCAGCTGTCTTTAACCCATGAGATACTTCTTTCTCGGTTCACTCTACAACTTTTTTAGTAACCAGTGCCATTAAAGCTTGAGGAGGCGCAAAAAAAAGAAAGAAAGAAAGGAGTGGGTTTTATAAAAAGCTTCAGCCACAAACTTGGATAAAAAAGGGGGATAAAGAAAAAGAGTTTTTTTTTTTTTTTAAGCCTTTGACTTTGAGAGGTTCCAGACTGAATCAAACCCTCAGCTCTAACAGTTTTAGTGCCCTTTGCATCCGAGAGAACCACATAAACAGAAAACTAAATCTATTTATGAACACCTTGTGAAGCGGAGCACTCAGGACTCAAGTTAAGGTCAGAATTTCGTTTTCCTGCTCCATCAAGATTTCGGTAATGCCAGAAACTGTGTTCTGGGTCCGGCGTCACATGCAGCGCGGAGTTGGACGCTGGCCAAAGAGAACAGACGGAACTTCACCAGCACTATTATTCACAAAGGTCAAACCTGATTTAGATTTGAAACTGAAGCCAAAACAGGGCATCTTGAAACTGTTAGGAAACTATTCCAGATCTTAAACAGACCAGGGGGACTGTGTACATCTCCCTAATTGCACATGTCAATTTATGTACAAGCACTAGGTTTATAGTCAAGCTCCATTACTCTTTCGCCTGACCAAACACCGTCTTCCTTGCTTTTCCCTTCTGCCTCACTCAAACTCCTCTTTTTAGACATGAAATGTGTGGATTTGAGAAAAAAAAAAAAAAAAAAACTTTCAATTTTCATATTCTGCAACCAGGAATAGTGTGAGCTAGAAAAAACAAAGTTTGCTGAGACAAACCATGTGCATTCACATGCTGATAGCTTATTAATGTTGTGTGACTTATTTGGCGAAAGGTATGCATTGCAAAAACTCAAGATTGCATGACTCTGATCCATTCCCAGCAATAACTCTCTCCAATGTTTTCTTTGTTTAGCGAGACAAATGAAGGACTGCGAAGACGTCCTCCGATTCCAAATGCCGTGGTGAGCCGAGCAGGTGAAAAGACTTACTCAGTCTTCAGACATCCCACACTGAATGATATTTTTACTAAACTGACCTTATCCATTCAGGGACCTGACTACAATAATGCTGTCAACAGCTGGTTGGAGAGTTGGGGCTGGGATTGTCCAATACAGCTGTTAAAGATCCAGCCCTGGAGATGGACCAATCCAAACACACACAGGAGGGAGAATTAAAACTTTCCCCTTTTACATTTATTCGTCAGCACATTTGTTCTAGCTGCATGCATTTTAAATGCTTCAGACATGAAGGCGCATTCAGCCTTCTCTGGTTGGAGTTTATTAGAGCGTCTATTCTGGATTGGCAACATATTCCGAATCTGCATGTCATCTAAATGTGACATATTTAAAAATTAAAGTGCAGGATTTCTCCTGTTCATAGCCCTCTTCAGGTGACCGCAGAGATTTTTGGTCAGATTTTGATCTGAACTCTGTAGGAAAGCTATTCTTGTCTCGATTTAGGTGTATGATTTTACTTACTTTTATGCAGCTAAATAAATACAATTCCTGTTTTTATTTTCAGTTTTGTTGCACACACATGAATCCCACAGTTCCAGGGAGGAAAAGTAACCAAACAGCATTTGTTGCTACTTCCATTTGTGGTCTTCTTGATGATGGGCTGTTTAAAGCGTCTTTTGGTATTGCGGTCCAGGAGCTTCAGTTTGGTTCCTTTAGAAGGTAACATGTTCTCTCACAGGGTTTTGATAAGTTTGATTCCAGCGTAGAAGTTTTCTTTGGAAGAAAGTGCTTCTCTTTTCCAACTCTGCTTCTTGTCAGCCTTATTGAGAGCAAAGGAGACAACAAACCTAGACGGACACTAGTCCAACAATGCTGTAATTGTAGCATTGGACATTTGCCCCACAACTTTCAAATTTTCTTGTGTTCATTTGGAAAAAAAAAAAAAAGCATATTTTTTTTCAATTTTAAATTAATGTACTTCTTTGTGTTCTGTCGCATGGTAATTGAATAAAACTTGATGTTTGTGGTTACAATTTGATGAAATGTGAAATAAGTATAGCAGTATAAACACTTTCTCAAGGCACTATATGGAAACAAAAGAAGTGCATCTAAAAAAAAAATTTGGTCGTACAAGAATGACACATACTTGCAAACAGAAATTATTTGCAACATTATAAAACCAATTCTGGTTTAAAGTTAGAAAGTCTTGATTTGATTCAGGCAATTGTAGGCTGGAAAGTTGCGTGGTTCTAGTTTTTTGTGGCGCTAAATAAAGAATGGTTAATCCACCATTGTGTGTGTAAAGATGTCTCTCAAACCACCTCAACTAGTTATGATAACTTTAAACACTAGAGGGTGGCCTATTCAAACAGGATTAGCTGTTTCCCACTTCAAACAGAAAAAAAAAACATTTCCCCTCTTTGACAGACTTTTCAATAGGAGCTAGATATAGGGCTGTAAAAATACCTTTAAAAGGTCACCGAAAAAAAAAACAACAACTTTAGGGTCTGTTGTCTCACCAGTTCTGAGTTACCATTCGAGACAGACGGGATGTCTTCACGAATAAGCGGGTGTGGTGGAGGAGGCTTGGGGAAGAGGGAGGCGGCGAGGGAGGCAGGGGAGGGGGGGTGGGGGTGCTGCCATGTTCACAGGAGAGACAGCCAAACATGTCAGCTCATGCCGTGGGACACATCGTTTCCAGGAGAACAGCAGGGGCGTCGGAGGTTGGAGGCCGAAAGAGTCTGGAGGCCACATGTCACCTCTGCAGCTCAACGCTTGGGTGTTGTAAGCGTTCACGTTAAACATTGATGTGGCGGCTGGAAGCAGACCCTGTCCAAACACAAGGATTGGGTGTTTGACGGCTACAGAAAGACATCCAGATGGGATTCCTACCAACATCCTCCTCCTGATCAGTCTGGCTTTTGGTACTTTAACGGTTCTACTTCAATTCTGACCTCTAACTCTGGATTCCCAACTTCCTGCCTGGCAGTCTGTCTTCCCCATAAATTGAATCGATTTAAAAACGTTATAGACACGGTGATGACATGCTATGATCTGTTCAGATATGTTTTCATCTCTGAGAGATATAAGATCCAAAATCCCAATTGTTTCAGGATAATAGTTATGAGCACCTGTTTACACTAAAATCTTAAGAAAGTCGAACATAGCGGTGGGAATGTTGGGCTACTCCCATTCCATGAGATATTTTACCCTCCAACAATTTAACATCATTAAGTTGTTGATGTTGAAAATAACTGTAAATATTTCAACAGAAGCGTGAAAAATATACCCAGAAGCATAAGCCTACACTTTGGTGCTACGTTCCATCAGAACAGATTTGAACTGTCAAGGTGTTCACAATCAAACACTGTTGCAACAAAAAACTGACTCATCCCTGTTATCTAGACACTAATTGAGCAATTGCTACTTTGACAGCATATTAAGACATGCAATATTAGGAGCAGACATGACTGAACAGTCATCAGGGACACCTGAAAGTATACCAGTCACATTATGAATCAGTAAAACTAGGCAGAGCGCCTTAATTGCTCGGTAGCTGTTCCTTAGCGTGATTTTGGTGAAAAAAAAAAAAAGTATCCCAAAACAAAGAAGCAGAGGGTGAAGCAGAAGGAGAGAACCACATCAAACAAGGTGAGCGCATGAATCTGTCATCAGCGAGGGGCTATTACTACAGTAGCTGCGCCTGGCCTTAGGGAATATGCTGTCAGCTTCCTCATTAAAAGGCTGACCTGGGCAGGGCTGAGCCTCGGGATAATGCGCATTTCCACATTCCCTCCCGGCCCCCTGCTCTTCCTGGGCTCGCCTTTATTTACCAAAAAAAAAAAACGTCTACGCTGCTGGATAAAACCATCAATATTTGACTCTTTCGAGGTCTAGCAGAATGTTAACAAGGTGGAAGCAGCGAGATAAACAGCGTGAGCGTGTTTGCATTCTCGCAGCAAAATTAGAAAAACAAACACGCGAGATCTTAAACAAGCTCACCACATCCAACTTCTGCTAGCAATTTGAAAAGCATCAATGCCATTACACGCCGACTCTGACATGCTACGCCTAAACCCTTCACCTTTCGCGAAGCGTAAACACACAATTTGGTGATAAAGCGTTTGAGGCTCCTGCAGCGAGCTGGAAGATGGAGAGTGCAATCCGTCTCCGTTGTGGGTACCTAGTGCCAACATCCAGGCGATGGCAATGTGGGGGGAGGGAGGGGCAGCTTGTGAAGCAGTTAGTGAAACTGTCTGTCTCCTCTCAGACTCCTGTCTCTCACACACACACACACACACACACACACACACACACACACACACACACACACAAAGCAAGGCAAGCATCAAAACACCCCGGCTTCATCCAGGTCTATATGCGCTGAATGCACATGTTTTGATTGCTGACGGCCATGTCAGGAGTCAAGTAGAGCCTCTTAAAATGTGGCCCGGGGCCAAGGGTCATCCACTAATGAGTAAAAGCTTTTTTCCCCCCCTTTGTTGGTCGGGAAGAAGTAAGGAAATGCGCTCACTAGGAGGTAGCGAAGAGAGGAGGGTGAGGTAGGGGCGGGAGGTGTAGTGTGAAGAGACGGGCCGTGGCAGGGGAGAGACGGGGTGAAAGGGCTGAACTGGCGGAGTGAGGGGGTGTCAGGAAGTGGACTGAGAGGGGAGACAAGAGGTGAAGTCTCAGGTGAGAGGGGGTGATGATGATAAGCTGTATTTTTTTGTGTCTCTGGCGGAGAGACAGAAACCACGGAAAAGGTTGTGAGAAAAGAAAAGTTTAGTTGTTGACATAAATGGCCTCGATCGGGTGAATTTAGGTGATTTAAGAAATGCCTTTAAAACCATTTGGGGATGAAAAGAGAGAATTGCACGCAAATTTACGGTATGTGAATGCAGAAAGTTAAACTTAAGAGGCCAATGTTGAACTTTACTGAGTCTAATTTGAAACACAGTAAGACACCAATCTTACTGTTCATTCGCTGATGTCTTCTGATGTTGACTGAGTCTGATTTCCATTTAAAACAAACGTCTATTTTTCTGCTTTCTGAATGATATGAGAGTAGACTCTTTCAAGAAATTTTATCTTCAAAAGGAGTTGAAGTTCAGTCTGACAGGAGACTCAAGATCCCATCAGACCCGTACGACACCTCTGGACCTGCCGGGTCTGACCAGGTCCACTCACCAGGTAGTGAAGAGACGGAAAGCGCTGCCTCTCACTTCTACTGAATGTCCAAGAATCAAGTCAGATGTCAGATGAATCAGTCACCAGCCTGCAGCCTAACATGTCCTGGTGCCAGGACTTTCGATTTCTGAATTCTGGACTAATCTGTTGTAGGTTGTGATTCTGGTTCTGATTCAGCTTAATTTTTGTTTGCTCTCAAATTTCCAGAAGTCATCATCTGACAGAAATTACGTTGGGCTCTATAAGTTGACCAGGTCCTAATGCAGTAAGGTATCCCCAAACCACCATACCGCTTTCTTCTCTTGGCTTCACAATTGTTATGGGGTCCCAAAATGTATTTGGTTTGCAACAAACATGCCTTTCTAGCATCCAGATACAGTTTCAGCCTAATGTGTCTATAAAAAAAAAAATATTCCAGAAGTCCGGCCTTTGCGTTTTCACTTAGAGAACAAAGGTTTATTTGGAAAGTTTACCTTGTGGAGTCTCTTTCTGATTGTACAGGCATGCACTTTCATATCAGTTGTAGCAGCAATCTGCTGCAGTTCCACTGGTGGCGTCTTGTGGTTTTGGAGGTTTATTTATTTTAGCATTATGCTCTGCTCTCGGCTGAACTTCCCTGGAGCCAGAAAGGTCTTGCAGTTTTTATGTCCTCTACCTTAAGCCTATGTTGTATATCGTAAATGGCTGATTTTAAACTATTCTGAGATCAGTTTAAGCCTTTGTAAGACTCACTACCTTTCTGTGAAGGCCTCAGATAGTTCACTTTCATTTTCACTTCAGCAGCGAAGAGAACATCAAATGTAATGTCTGGTTTCAAAGGGCCAGAGCTTCTTTAAAAAACTTAGTAGCGATGTTATAACCAGAGCATCTGATATGACATGCCTGTCTGGGGTTGTAGTTACTGTAAGTGGGAATAAATGTGGGGATGTTCCAGTTTGTTTCTCAGCAAATACAGCATTCTTTATTACATATTACATGAAGTTGTAAAGGAGCTTTTCTTAACTTAATGCTGTATTGAATAACACAAATTATTGTATTATTAGGACATATTCATATGTTCAAATAAGCTGGATAAACTCACAGGTTTTCACAGGCTGTCCTAACTATTGAAGACACATAAAAGACTCTCTGGTTGGAAAGAAAGGAATCCTTTGTCCTTGGAGAGTTAACCTTAATGTCGCAGCGTGCAAAGAGATGGTCTTTGTTCTCTCGGCTCATCTAGTCTAGTCTTTACCTCGGCAGCCAAGAGGTGTGTGCCCCCGTGTCCGTGTGTTTGTGTTAGCAGTGGCGGGCCGTTTGAAGCATCTCTGATGGTTCTTTCAGTACTCTCCAGGAAACGTTTGTCTGTGTATCAGATGAGTTCCTCCAGATGTTCCCACAATCCCACTGGATGTGGATGTGTATAGGAAGGAGTGCATGGATGCATGGGTGTGCAGGTCTTTGTGTTTAGATAGAAAGAGTAGGAAGGGGGCCATGTTTCAATTAGAGATGGGTAAACTGTTGATGTAAAAGAAACTAAAGCTAACATTTACAGGCCGTGACTCTGTGATGTATCCCATTGTGACTTCAGCAGCATAGAACCAAAAGTAATGTTTGGACGAGAGACAGGGCTGAAAGATTGTTTTTAAATTCCACGTTTTTTGTTTCCAAAGTGGGCTTCTGTGCTCTAAACATATTTCAGAGTACAATTACTGCAAAAGCACTTAAGAGTAAACTCCCTTCTCTTGCCTGAACTTTCAGATGTCTCGAAAAAGTGTCAGAGAGCAAGACATGATATCCCACGGAGCTCCAGGCAAGCTGATCTGTGGCCGATCTGGGAATTTGACCTTTCTGTGGACGCCGAAGCAACGTTATATATGATTTTCTGTTTTGAGAGCAGACCTTGCAATACGGCCATAAAATCTCTCACAGCTTAATGGGCAGTACGAGACAAACCTGAAAGCACCAAAGGTCCACTTATGCTGCCCCAGTGGCAAAAGTGAATAGTGAGAAAAAGCACTACCTTCTCTCAGCAGTATAAACAGTAGCACAGACACTTTAAAATCACATCCATATGATCACATTAAAATTATTTAGTTTTTAATTAAAAGACTATTACACACAAATTCTTGTACATTTTTTTTCTAATTTCCAGAATATTTTGTATGTAGTGTTGAATGCTGCAAATTCAGCAGTTATAATACAGACAATTATAGCTAAAGATTTGTATTTAATGGATGCAAAACAACAACAACAAAAAAAGATTACTTGAAAAGGTTTAAGTGCCTGTGTGAACTTAAGTGTTTATAAATTCTCTTCAGCTTGTTTTTGGTCTGATGTCTAATAGCAAACTTAAATACAGAGCCTTAGAAAAATATTGATAACCCTGGAACTTTTTCAAATTTTGTCACATCACAGTCATATGATTCTTCAGTGTATTTAATCTTAATTGCCTGTAACAAAGTAACACACGGCTGATGATTTAAGCAAAAGGATTCAAGCTTCAAACATTTTCTTTCATTTGAAAAGTTTGATGTCAATTTTTATCCCTCCTGAGCCAAGATTTTGCAAAACCACCTTTCACCACAATTGCAGCAGCTCTACCAGCTTTGCACTTCTGGAGACTGAAAGTTTTTTTTAGATAGCTCAGACTATTTTGTATCCTGCTAAAATGTGGTTATCAACCTCCACCCTGCATCCTTCTTTTATTCCCAGGACTGTCCGGTGTGCGGCTCCATTCATCTTGCCTTTAATTGTAATCAGCTTCCCTGTCTGTACTGAAAAAAACAAACCTGTATCTTGGTGTCATAGTTAGACAAGCTGAACAAAAACACATGTCACTGTGTGGATATGAATTTTAAGAAAAACAATAGCAAAAACCAGATATCACTTTCTTGAAACTTTACAATTATGCAAATCTTCTATCAGTCTATCCACAAAATATGTCAAATAATTTTTTTTAATTACAAGCCTATAGTTGAAAAAGTTTTAAAGGTATTTCTAATTTACAAGACACATACAACCAACATAAAAAAAGTAAATAAATCACATTACACCTAGCCTGTTTTTAAATTCGTCACCAAATAAATTTTGGTGAGAAAAGAATTAAAATTTTTTGAGAAAGTGAAAGCAAATTTTGACAAAGTCTAACAGATAAATACAAGTGTCGAGTCTTGAGTATTTGTCAACAACATATGAAGCTGTTTATTCTCATATTTTACTAAACTCATTAGTCTGACACACACAGAGCAGTCCTGGAAATAATTATATGGGATAAAGGTGGACATTAACACTTTAGCAGGACAACCCTAACATACAGCCAGTGCATCCCTGAAATGCTGTAGCTCAAAAACTATTTAGGCCGACCGGTCAATTGATAATTTGTGGGCTTGAAAAACCAGTGTTGACAGATGTGAAAACACAGCTCAAAGAAGACGTGCTTAGTTTCAATACTTTTAACCAGGAATCAGGCTCTAACGTGGATCAGTAGAATGCAACAATGCAATTTATAGGTTGAGTTTCCAAACTACTCTTGAGCTGTGACCTCATTTGGATGGTGGGCATCTGTGGAGGCCAAACCAAGGTCTCATTAGCAGTAAGTACCGCCCCATGCTCACCCAAAGGCACTCTAATCCCCACCCACTCCTCTTGAACCACTCTGACCTTCCTCGGGAACCCTCCATCCCTGGGACGCTCTGGGTTTTTCTCATCTTCCACATCTGAACCTGGGGAAAACCTTGAAGGTGTGGTAGTGCTCTAAAATGAGTGTGGAGGGGTAAGGGGTGGGGGTCACGGGGATCAATGGTGCGCTCCTGGTTGACAAACCCCAGACAAAAAGGGCCTTCTCTCGCTGAGACAGGTGGGCCAGCCCACACACACCTGGAAGGCCAGGGCAATCATAAGAGGGCTCTCAGCACTTCAAAGCCACTCTGCCACCTGGGCTCATCGCTGGGAATAAGAGGAGGTGTGTCACACGCTCACACACACACACACACATATACACACCAAAGAGGGTTAAATTTTAAGTCTCAACAACTCAGCTCCCACTCATCTCCGAGACATAGATGCACAAACACACACACACATGCACACATTGACACGAGTGCTTATACGTCTGCATGTACAGACCAAACAAACACTTAGTGCCACGATCGCATGCACATCCGATGCGCACGCAGCTTCGCAGTCTGGGAACCTGGGCTGCTGTAGAAGCCGTTTGAAGCCAGCTGTCACAACCTGACAGCCTGTTGTTTTAGAGGCCTTTGGTATGGCTGAGGGGCCGAGGGGAGAAAAACAACACCAGGAATGTGTACAAGTCAGGACCCAACAGTAAATCCTTCGTCCGTTTCCTTTCTCCCAACACCGATGGAGAGATGACCAAGGGAGGGAGCAGGGAGACGTGGGAGCGACTCAAAACTCCCAGATGAGCCGCTGATGCAATGTTGATCTTTATAACCTTTCTCATATACTTCACCTCTTGTTTTATTTCTTCCATTACACCTTGTTTGAGTTCAATTTTGCTTAGGCGCTTTTATATCTCCCCCTGTTCCAGAGCTCTATCAAGATAATCAATAAGATTAGACACACTCAAAAATAAGTGTGTAAAGAAAAACTCATTTTTGCTCAAGATGAAAATGGAAACTATTTTAGCGTCCTACAAACATAAAGGCCTGACAGGACGTATAGGCGCTTCCAAGATGAGATCGTACAGGCACTTGTGAATGTGATCTTATTGAAAAGTTGCTCCTGTTGCACCAGAATTTGGAGATGAAGGAGCTTCGGAAACAGAAGGAGGCAAGAAATGTACCAGTTTGCACTAAAGCACAATCGTGTGACACTGAGTTACTTTCCAAAACAGAAATGTAATTTGTTTCCATCAAAATCTTAAACCTGACTTAAAGTCTACTGTGATATCATAGTTATGTTTTCCATCATTATTCTGCTTATCTGCGATTGGGTTGGGGGATGAGACATCCCTCTCTCCTCCAATGATGCTTCCCAGCTCATTCAGGTCTGTCCCAACGGGATCCCAGGCAAAAAGCATTGAGTTCTGAATCAACCCAGGGTTTTCCCCCAGAGTGACTTGCTTGAGAAAAAAAAAAAAAAAAACATCAAATTGAAAGTGAACCACCTCAACCAACTCGTTTTGATGTGGAGGGGAAGCAGCTTTAAAGCATGATTATAGCTCGTTCTTTTAGTCGTGAGCCATATGGCGTGATGAGAGGTAAGGGTCACATAGCAGATGGACTGCTAAATCTAAGACTTGGCTTTTTGTCTCAGTCCAGACCAGAGAAATTCCCTCGTTACTGTAACTGAGGCCTCAATCTGACATTGAGGTTGAGGCTGAGCCACGATCCAGACTCCCATTTTCTTTCCGTTTCAGGAGCAAAGCGTCAGACTGAGAGGGCTTGACTTGCATCTGAACTACTTAACACTTGGATAAGAAAAGCTTCACAGCCAGGGGGTGAAGAAGGAAAGCACAGATTTCCCCAACCAGACACCTTCATTTCTTAAAACAAAATTTTACACAAACATGATCCAAGACGAGTTCCTGATCAGGGGTGGCCGTGGTGGAGTCACCAGAATAAGCTGGACATTGTGTACAGATGCAAGCAATCTCTAAAACCCACAAAGCATGTAGAGTGAAGATCCAAACTCCTTTGGCCTGAAAAAAAAAAAAAAAAAAGGAACCTCTGTTCCTCAGCCAGGATGGCAGCCTCAGTGCTCCACCTGAAATTGAGGTTGAACATTCATGAGCATTAGATGAAATAGTATAAAGTAGTAATTGGAGATAACAAAGTAATACATAAGATTGGTAAAATGAGCTCCTTGTGAAGATAGGCTGGGCTTATAGTTGAAGACAGAGAGAGAAGCTCCTCTGACAAGACTGAGATTCACTGGTTCAAGTAAATGATCAAGATGTTTTCTGATGAGAATATTGATCATGACAGACAGAACTAGATTCTGGATGCATACATCTGAAGACAGTTTCCAGCTGAGATGGTTCTGGCACTGGGTCGTATTGTACGCCTCCCCTCACAATGTTTTCCCTCTGGGAGGAGAACCGGGAGCAGGCCCGGGACTCACTCGAGGGACAATATTTTCCTTCTTGCCCGGCAATGCGCAGCTACCTCCATGACCTGATCTCAGACAGTCGGCAGCGTCTGCATAAAACGAATCACCTTGTTGCAGAAACCATTTCGTCTGTGCTGTCGGTACGTTAATTATCACTCTGTTTTTGTACTGGGCTGCCCGTATGCGCTGTGGGAAATTTCTTCTCACACAGAAAGCTGGCTCAAAATAGCCATAGACCTGGTGGTCCAGTTTGCTATACATCATTTCCCCCCAAACCCTCCAGCCTCCTCTGTGGGCTTTGAAGTGGTCATGGTTCACGGACCAAGCTGCTGCCTCCCTATTTGGATAGACAGGAAAATCGGAAAGTCACCACAAAACTCTGGGGTTACATTTTTATGAGGCTTTCATAAGTTGGACAGCTGGTTCAAAATGTTTCTTTTAGAACAAGTGATAGCGCAGACATTCATCAGCTGTCTGTAAATTTTCCTGGATTCAATTACTGAATTATGAAAATACTGTAGCACTAAATGCCTAAAAAGTTCATTCGGTTACATTAGGCCGTATAGTTTTGGACTCATGTTGTGGTAAATCTAACTTGCAAGTTGTGCCCACTTTTAGTATCCCAATTGACATCACGGCGATGAATGAAAGCCCAGTGGAGGTGGGTGGAAGGTCTGAGAGTAATATTGCTGTTTACACAATTAAAGTAATACATCAAGGTTATGTGTGTATGGTGTGTTGTGTGCGTGTGTGGTCTGAGAACATTGGTTTCCTCCTCACCCTGCATGCAAATACAATGTGAGTAAGTGTTCTGACAATCAGCCACCTGAGGCAACATTACTCCCTTTTCTGTTTCTCTGGCATCAGGATAAAATGGGATATCAAGATGTCAGCAGAGACGCAGAGAGAGGAATAAGTAGAAGAAAAATGGATTTGGCAGTTTGGATTTAAAGTTAATACAATTAAACATCTGACCAAACATTTACTTTATCTGTCTTCCGGATAAGTTCGAAGACAAACTAATTATTTTCTGTTAAAATGATCTGCTCGTACCAGGCTGGACAACGGTTACAATGACATATGTCCCTAAAGCGCTATAATGTCAAGTCAAACATAATAGATTTCCAATGATGACTCTTATTTTCCTTGCTGTTTGTCTCTGGAGCCTTTTCTTTGAAGAGTCTAGGCAATCATGCCACAAACAGGAGTCTTTGTCTGTCTTAGCTTGCCTTTACTTGTTTTCAGTGGACCCAAACAAAGCAAATGATAGTAGTCTGGAGTCACAGCCTGGGGGCTATTGTAGCAACTGTGGCTCTATCATCACAGAGGTAATTCTTTAAACACGGCGCAACTTCCACGTGCTGAATTAAACGTGAGGATTGTTTCCAATAAGGAGAAACGCGTAGGTGGCATTTTTACTCTGAGATTCATTATCAGAGACCTATGACAGCGATTATCTGCATAATTGACCAAGCTGGACTCTTTGATAAGCCGGACCAACTGAAATCTATGATTGAATTGATTTTTTTTCTGTAAAGTGCCTTGAGACGACATTTGTTGTGAATTGGTGCAATAGAAAAGCACCGAACTGAATCCAAGCAAACTCTTTAGGAGAAAAACAAATAAGTCCCCCTGCTCATAAAACGCTGCATGGTTTAATGTGGAAAGGATCTATTTTTAAAATCTAAATCAGATGTTGGATCCAGGAGAGATTTTTTCCGCTGTGGTAGAGGCTTAAAATGTTCCTGAATGGGCTACGTTTGAGCTCCATGTCTGTCCTTCCTGAATTGTCCTTCATGTTCTTTCACTACTCAGGAACCTTGGCCAGATTCACTCAAGTTGCCAGATTGTAATTATTAGTTCTGTTAATTCACCACCACTTGCTTATATGCCCATTTTTGCTTATTCGTTGTATTCTAGAATCAGTTACTTGGAAATCACCATGTATTTACTCCAGAATGTCATGTCGGCCCTCTATGATCTGCTTCTTCACCATAGAGCTGACCTGAAACTCCCCCAACCTTCAGAAGGGTTCTCTGCAAACAGATACTCATACGTATCTGTTTGCTGTCCAACTTCTACCACTATGACAACACCAGTAATACCTTGGACTGCGGCAACTGAGAACCTGTGAACTCACACTAGTCCCCCGTCGAACTCATTCACTGTTGGATCCAACACATTAATTGCTTTCCGTAGCTTCAGCTGAATGCCTCCAACTTTCCTCTATGCTCCTCGAATTTTCAATTTTCAAATTTTCATTGCAGCAATCTGTTCAGTGTCTGGTTTCTTGAATCACAATACCTTTCACTAGCAACGGAAAAACAAAAAAAAAACAAAAACACATATGTACAACTTAAGAGTTGCATCAGAGAGAAAAAAAAAACAAAAACAAAAGATTACCAGCCATGCAAAATTTTCTTCTTATTTAAAATCTAAAAAACCAAAATGTAGAGCAAAAGGCTAAAAGGATCAAAGCAATCAAAACTGAGAGTTGAGACCTTCTTCAATTCAATATTTCCTTATCTTTGTAATTATTTATGAACAGTATGGCTGAGCATCTCATCAGTGTTTTGCTATGTTGGGAGCAAACAGTGACTGTAGACTGATGCCAG
This sequence comes from Poecilia latipinna, assembly GCF_001443285.1. Classification (NCBI taxonomy): domain Eukaryota; kingdom Metazoa; phylum Chordata; class Actinopteri; order Cyprinodontiformes; family Poeciliidae; genus Poecilia; species Poecilia latipinna. The sequence goes on along the minus strand of NW_015113228.1, from coordinate 290,826 downwards.
TTTTCAACCACATAGGACTCAACAGGAAACAGAGGAGTCCCAATTTGAAATAAACTGAAATTACTGTTAATCTTGTCTTCACAACGGAGCACATAACTGGTCCGTTGTTTATCCATATTGTGGGCCTTGGCTTTGTCTGTGAACATACTTACCTTAAGAAGAAAATACTTTTTGTCAGATCATGTCAAACTTCAATACTCCACAATCTGCCAGTTTGTTGTAGGGCTTTATTTCTTCAAATAAAAGTAACTGCAGAGGTTTTGCGTGGCTGATCAAGAAAAACTCCCATGCAGGGGATTTTGGCTGAATCTCTGAAAAACTTTGAAAGCTGATTGTATTACTCTACCCCAACAAAAACATTGGTACCACACCTGCGTTTGCATTAACATCTGTTGCATTCAGAAAGTTCTGAATTGCGACTTGCTGCCAAATTGTGTTATACTACCTAGGTGGGTGTCTTCCTACTATCTCTCCACAGGATCAGTCAGCATCAAGACATTTCATGCAGTCCGTAGCAACAGAAATATTTTTCAGTTGAGTGAAACAGTCATAAGGTTTGTTGTCTCTTGCAGAGGTGCTAATATATTAGTCATGTCTGTTACTTGAACAGGTCTTAATGTAAATAATAGATTGAAACTCCAATGATGCTTCATCTGGGTTTTCTCTGATTGCTTTCTACTGAAGGTAAAACATCTTCTTTGGAGGACCCCACTTCATCCTTCAAAAAAAAAAAAAAAAAAGTCAGACATAGAGACATGGGAGTCTTATCTACCGTGTTGTTTTTCTTCATTCAGCTTAAAGAATCTCTGGACTGCAGTTCAGTTAAAATATTTTGGTTACTCTCTAAAATGGTGCTTACATTTTTCTGTCATGATGAAGCCCTTAAGCAAAAAGACAAACTCGACCCCACAGACACAAATAGAAATCCTTCTCTGCTGAATATTTGTGAAGACATGTAATTCCCAACCTTCCTCCAGAATGCCAATGTCCTGTCCACAATCTGACCCACATACAAAACGTGTTTATTTACAAAGTGCCGGTAGCCAACTTTTTCATAGCCACATTCTTAACCATGATGTCAAGCCCTCTGCCGGGCCACTGATAATAAACACGTACCACGAGGACATTGCATTCTCTCCTGACAGCTGCTCTCGGTTGTTTATGTCCAGCCTGTAAATAAATGCTTACACGGGGGTCTCCAAATTTCCAGTCGCTATCACAGCCTGACCCCTAAGGCTGAACCCAGTTCCCAGGTGGCTGCAATGGTCTCAGTCATGTGGTATGAGTGCTGGTCTTGGTGGCTGCCCCCTGGCCTCTTTCTGCACGCCCAAGCATCGCTCTGAGCAACCTCGTTCCTTGGGGAACCATGTTAAGCTACCCCCCTCCACCCCACGCCCCCACTCCTGTCTGTGGCTCTCTCACCACCAGGAAGCGGGGGCCTTCTTTTGCACCTCTTGCCTTGCAACACTTGACAGCTAATATTTTTCTGCCAAATCCATGTCTGTAGTCCGCACTTCCACGTAGGGATCCCGTTACGACCTGTCTTGAGAAGGCCAGCTGTTCAAACAGGGTGATTAATTAAAGGAATTCTGTTTGTAAAACAATCCTCGACCTCTCTCTCCTGCCATCCCAAGCGCTCCCTTCCTCCATTCCCCACTTTCTCTTCACCATCACTCATTTTCTCTCTCTTCCCACCAGTCTTCTCCCCTCAGACTCAGAAAACGGCTCGGGCCAACTTTTGCAAGTGCTGGTCCATTTGAAGACCTCAAAAAGCAGAGTCTGTGGTTTTCCAATGAGTCGGATTCTCCCTGAGGGACTGCGTATTAGCAAGAAAAACATCCCACATAAAGCTGGTCTCGCTATGCCGTGAGTATAAATGTGTGTTTTATGTAGGACAGTAAAAGTCCAGTGAGATTCCAAAGAGGCGCAACAGGGGAGGTTTTCATGGAGGTGGTACTTTATTGGATTTACCTAGTAGCAGGTGAGGTTTCTGGTTGCCAATTTTCTGAGTTGGGCACTTTGTCTCTTTCCTCCCTCATTTCAGTCTTCCAGTCTTAGTAGGTTCTGTACTCTTTGCAGGTGCTTGCTATTTGTCAGAACAGACAGACGCTTCAACTCCCATCGGGCTGCAGCTAGCTGTGACCTCACGCGTCACACACGGTGTGTGTGGAGCAAAGTGGTCTCATGGGTTATGAGTAGCACCAAAGCAACCTGCTCACGCAATAACCCGTCATTCTCTTGTCTTCTTTTTTTTTTTTTTTGTAAATACACACAGTCCAATGAACAGCTGCCTCATCTCATATAGCATCCTTAGAGCATATAAATGTCTAGCTCTACTGCGCAGAAGGCAACCACTTTGGCCATCATCGTCACACACTGATGAGGCCGCAGTGCTTACAGGACATGCACCAGTCTTTCTGAAAACATAATGCAAAGAGAGAGCGAGAGAGAGCTTGGGCCACACCTAGCACACATGAGACATGTAAACTCCCCGTTCTTCTCCGCTGGAATCCGTCCACGAATCCCAACAGATGTTTCATCACAAGACTCAGAAGAGGTCATAAAACCTGTTGGGCCAAAATCCATTGCACACACGACCTTACACATGACTCGCAGTTGGTTCGTTCCCTGCTAAAACGCCAGTTGGGAGTTTCTTTGTAACTTTTTGCATTAGGAGTCTGATGTTTGTCTGCTCGACAACATCTGTTGTGGAGCAGATTTGATGAAAGAGCTCAGGCCATGGTTCCCGGGTTAGCGTGAATTCGTTCCTCAAAACTCAGAGGGGATTCTGCTACCTTTTTTTAGTATCTTCAACTTTAAACTGAATGTTAATCTAAATCTTATTGACATTTTGATCCGATGATCACGATCAGAATTTTTGTCAGCAGGTGTTACCTTCACTGGTCCAGATTGTTATCTATCTCCTTTTTAAGGTGACTTAATTGCAAAAAGTGTGCATATTAAAAATCTTTGCATAGTTCATGAAGTTATTTGATTTATTAGCTAGTTTCAGGTCAGAAAGTAGAAAGAACCCACTTGGCTCACCTGCTCAGTCTTAATTTGCACAGGAGATTCTGGTGGTGGAAAAACAGAACATCTGGACAAAGACAGCTGCATAGAACCAGATAAGCATTAAGAGAAAAGGTTCTGGTATGATTCAAAACCAAAATACAGACCACAACCAAGGAATGGTAAGAATTTATTTCCCCCCCCAAAAATGTGCAGGTGATCAGCTGTTTCTCCTCTGGAACCATGACAGGATTAACAAACTGGTGCGAAACATGGACAAAGAAAGGATAATGCTGTGGAAACTAGAAATGGGAGTTTTACCCGATCAAGTTGGAATTCAGGAACAAACACCACAAAGACATGTAATGCAATCGTGATGGAAACTCCGCCTTAGCAGGATGTTTGGGGAAAAAAAGATTGCCCACTTAGTGGGGATTGTTACACATGCGGGACTATGAAGAGATGGATTCCTTGTAAGAGAATATCCCAGGGTGAAGACATCACACAGGGCGAGTTCTCCAAAACATGTGTACTCCGCCAAATGTTCATTGAACAACTTAAATCCTGACAGAGACAGGTGAACACAAATCCACAATCCAGAAAGGATTAGCCAAGGGAACTGTCCAGGTCATGAACAGGGCAGGCCAGAGAAGCAAAATAAATTTAATGTCCATAAGGCAGTTATCAGGATCTTGAGACAGAAGAGGAATTTCAGAGCCAAAGAGAGAATCACTCACTGTGCAACGAGGGAACAGGCAAGAGGCAGTCCAGGCTCTTGAATTATTAGGAACAAGGACGTTTACAGATTGTGAGACGGAATAATGACAGAAAAACTGAGTAACTGAAGATCCAGTGAAGGTAAAGGCATGTGCACAGGTAGAAACAATCAGTAATTAGTGACGGGAGAGGCTGTGAACAGACCCAGCATGAATATTACGGGAAACCACAAATTCATGACATTCATGACTCAGACGTACTTCATTCCGTGGAGGTCCGTGCACACTCGACGCTGACTCAATGTGGGCCCAAACCGGACGTTTGTTAGACACCGCTGTGCAAAGGTCAACTTTTATGGCTGCGAGCTCAGTGTCACACAGTAAGCTGCTCGGTGGGAAACAATGTTCGCATCAAACTGGTTTGTATGCGACACCAAGCTGGTAAGATTTAGAGGCGACGCAACCAGTCGCAAGGACGCACAGGAGCCAGGCCGCTAATTTGCGCAGCGCTGACAGTTGTGCGGCGGCTGCTCTGACGGAGGAGAAACGGGGATAGGCACCCAAGTAGCTCATCAAACTTGCTAGTAGTAGCTCATCAAACTTTCCCAGATTGTGGGAAATGATGGAATTCGTCATGAGAAATGTAGGCAGTCAATACGAGTGACTATAAAATCGCAACTGTCCGTGTAAAGTCCCTGCTTTGTCACAGAACATGCACAGTGCACCTGCATAGCTGCTTAACTACAGCAGTAAAAATCCTAAAACACTGGAGGACAGCTGGTTTTCCAGTAATTAGGAAGAGGTTAAAACTAAATGTTTTAAGAGAACTTTGTCTTTTTCGTTATTTTCTTTTCTCCTCAGGTTACAGCTTAAAAAAATAAGCACTGTAGCACAACCCTTTGAGGCTGTAGTGAAGACTTCAAATTTCTGGTCCAAATATGAGAAAAGTAGTGAACAGCAAAACATGCAACGACATTTGCTTAGTAGTTGTGCTTTTGACAACCTTTTGAGATGTGCAAAAGGTTGTGAAAAGTACAACCTTTTGACAACCCATCACAAAGTCTTAGAGTTTACTGTATCTCCCATGTCTAATCTCAGCAAGGGAGGACGTTGATGCACGTTTTTTTTTTTTTTTAAGTGATTACATAGAATAAAAAAAAGTCACTTTATCTTTGTGTCCTTGTATTTAACTACAGTTATTTTTATTATCGGTTTCAAGCATTATGCTAGGTCAGGTTCATAGCAGGCCTGATGCTTTAAGGTTCTTCAAAAAGTCTTCCAAGCCTCTGAGATTCCAGGGAGGCTCAAACCGGAAATCCCTTCACTGTGACCGCTTGCATTTGTTTTCTTTCACTGAGCTCCGAGATGGGTGGCATTGTGGTTCTGGACCTCGCTCATTCTTTCTTTCCCCGTCTTCCAGATGCCCAGGAGGGAATCGTTAGAGCAGCCTTCATGCCCGACTAGCATCATGTGGATAAGGTCCAGCTTCGTACATGCTGGGATGCCTGTTTGCAGTTTACACTCCACCCTCGCTCCCTCCCTTCTTCTCCCATCCCTCCCCTCTCCCTTTTCCATCTGGTCACCCGGCCAAGACTGTACCATCACAAAGGAAACTCATCATTCCCAGCGTGTAAAACCACGCAGCGTAATTACAAACAGGCTTATATGCGCAGATTTTGGCATTGTTGATCTCACACCTTTTCTCCACTGGCTTCCTGAATGTCCCCCAAGGATCAGCCGAGGGTTAGCCAAGGGCCAGGCAACATCAAGAGGCATATCTGGAAACTTTTCTCTTAAGAAAAGCCATACTAGAGCTGGGCAAAATTACTTTTTAGTAAAGAGGCAGGAAAAAGAAATAAATGTAAAACAGTTGTTTGTAAAAAAAAAAAAAGTAAACTAAAAGGAAAACATCTTGAGCGAGAAGCAGTCTTTCATCCTGGTCAGTCTTGGCTGCACCTGTGATGACAACCCCTTGTGTGTAGTGCAGCGATTGTGTAATCCGAAATGAAAGGAAAGGGAGGGGGGCTGTTGGTGGTGTAAGGGGCTGCAGAGGGGGAGAAAATTACATAAAGTGTTCCTCCAACCTGTAAATCCATGACAAGAGCCAGAGAGTCACCCTGAAGCCCCAACCCAGTGTCCATTTGTGGGGCATTGATGGAAGGGTACAAATCCGGCACACTCCCCCTGAGTTCCAGACCCTGTCCTGCCTTTCAACACCGACGTGCAGACACATTCTGTGGGGTATCTTGTTTCTTCTATTCCATACAAGCTGTTGTTTTAAATCATAATAGTAACCAGACTGTAATCACATTATTGCACACATGGTGATTTTGACAAGTGGTGGGAGTCATGTGCTGAGGCTTTGGCAGTGTTAGCACACTACCCTCCCAGCTGTGAGTTCTGCCCCAGCTCACCCCGACACATGCTCACACACACACACACACGCACACACACACCCCTACACGCACACGCATACACACACACACACGCACACCCACACACACCTATATATATGTATATGTATGTGTAGCACAGTACCACCAACATTTTTGAACCCCCTCCACGGCAATATGTGGCTCCGTTGTGTTCTGCAGTAACCTTTATGCATTAGTACAGACTAATCTAAATCAGATTTCACTAAATTGCTCTTACATATGTGCCTCGAAACTGCCCTCTCCAGAGAAACAAAAGCAGCAATTGTTTTGTTCGGAAACCGAAAACAGGACTTTTCCTGACAGCGTCTTCTTGTGGTTACTGCAAATAATATATATATATATATATATATATATATATATATATATATATATAATTAAAAAAAAACAACAACATTACATTAGAGCCATTAAGGCATTGCTGGGGAGGGCTTAATGTGTTCCAACTTGGTTCTATATTTGGTTGACTTTTATTTTTAAGGTTTTACAGTTCCAAACAAGTTCTCCAAAGTGATTGAAACAGCCCAGAGGAGACCTAAAAAAAAGTAACATCATGAACAGCTAACAAGAAACAGATTGTCTTGAAATAGCCAGACATTTGCAGCCATTAATAGCTGCTATAATACAAGTGACCCTGGCTAATTAATCAAAGGAAGCCTTTGATAGGAGAACATGTGCATCCCTGTCAGGGCTGCAGTCTGTGTCTTGGAGTGTGTTCTCTTTGTACTCCAAAGTCGGGTTTTTCTCGTCCCAAACTCAATAAGTTCACCCAACTTTCCCAGTCAAAGATTGACTCATACACACATAACACAAAGCAAAAGTTGCAGGTATAAAATGCTTATTACTACTTCTTTTAGTGTTTTTTTAGACAGAAAAATATGTCATTCTTGGCTTGTTTTGCAGTTGGTGAATGGCACCCCATCAATGAACAAATCCCAGTATTTGACATCTTTCCAAGTCCTGAGCTCCAACTTGTGAGACAAATTTGAAGCAGTATTACTGAATAGCTTTTCACTTTTGATTACATCAGATATGTTCATGAGACTTGAGTCCTAAACTTTTAAGTCAGGTTTCTGCTATGTGCATAAAAGTCCAAGTCGACTTGTTTTGTTTGCACGAGTTAAGTGTGAGTTTTATCCAAGGCTCAGATTTGAGTCCCCATCTTTGAGTTATACCACTGAGAATCTTATTTTTAGCAGAATAATGTTATTCATATCAAAGATTTTTTTTTTTTTGTGTGTGTAAATAAATCTTAAAAAAGATTTAATCTCTAAAAGGCTACGGAGTGTGACATACCTTATATCTTTGTTTCAAAGAACTGGTGGTCATGCGGAGGCATGTTGGTCATGCAAAGTAAGTGCTTGCATTGATTTGTCGTGCAGACCTGCATAGGAGGTGAAATGTTTTTGTGAGCATTACATGCAGACACAGAGATGTCATGAAGATGCAAAATACGTTGACGTCCTCCGACCAACAGCCACATTTTTCTGCATTCTTTTCAAAATGATGACCATATTTCTTTAACATCTGCTTTCGTATTTTAACCGTGTGACATTAATTATGGCCGCTTGAGTCACTTTTCAGACTCTGGTTGTCATCAACACATAACTTCCAGCACATGTTCAAGAGTTCAAGTGAAAACAAAAAACAAAAGAAAACAAAAACAAAACAAAACAGATTTTTGTAAATGAAGTCTTGAGGTAAATAAACATATTCCTGAATGTATTAATTATAGACGACACCACACTTACCGCTAGGTTCTGCCACAAAATTATAGCATCACAAACTAGACAAGTCTCACTTTAAAGCTGCTTCAGGTTGTTCGTAATCACAAATCTATCTGGCGAAAAGACAGGGGATATTGGGCCAATGGTGAGTCACTGGATGGATCAACATTAGTGACTCGTTGAGTGAAGGTTGTTGCATTCCCTGTCCTAAAAACACAAAACAACAAAGAGAGATTTAGGGTGTCTTGTAATGGAACACTGTAAAAGCAGCATGTGAGTAAGGAGTGTATGCTTCCCTTGTGACCAAACTATAGGCCTTTTTAAGGACTTGCGGTTTTATATTTTTATGCCTAGGTTCAGTTTTTAAATAATCTGAATAAAAGAAAAGGTACGGGAAATAAAAGAGAGAAGAGATGGATTCCAGCTGCAAAGGCAATAGGTGGATAAAATCAGACGTATTGGAGTTTTTGTACAGGCAATGCATCACTTCTGTCTGCACAGAATAAGTTTTGTCATGCAGGTTTATAGCATTGATGTTACTGCATTTAAACAATAAACTTTCTTTGATAGTTCTCACTTCTAGACTTTTTATTACGACATCGACCGGAGGGTCGAGGGACACATAAAATTTAGCGTGCTTTCTTATTTTTCCCTTAAAGAAAGCGTGTTTCAAGGGTGCATCATTTGAAAGACTAAATGCATGGCTTTTATTGTTCTGGCTTAATTAAGAAATCATCCAATCAGACAGCCTTATACCACATGAATGCATCCCAGCATGCAACAGAAAACCACCGCACTCTTTCACTTCACGCACCAGCGTTACGTGAGAAAAAACCCCCCAAAAAACAAGGGGTCGAATCCAGAGCAATGGTCTCTCTCTCTCTCTCTCTCTCTCTCTCTTTTTTTTTTCCCCCACTCCATCTTTTCTTTCTTTCCTTTGAGGTGTGGATGTGCTCTTCACTGCACCCACTAACAAGATCAGGCTGCAGGGTGGGCCTCACCCAGCTGGCCCTTTGTGTACGGGAGAGTGTGTGTGTTTTTGGAACAGACTCATTTATGGTTGTAAGAGAAATGATTTTGAAAACAGCCTCACATTTGTTTGGGGACGGGGGGGGGGAAACAACAAAAAAAACAAAAAAAAACAACCAACCAAGTTAACAGCTTGCCCCATTTTTCCACAGATTTAATACCAATCAGACTTGTTCAAGGTCCGAGATGGTTAATTACAGAGTGGAAATTAATGAAATCCCCCAACTGGCTCACTAAAACGCTACGAGGGAATCGCGCTTAAGCATTTAAACTTCCTGACACAAACACGAAAAGAGCCTTAAAAATAAAGACGTTTCAGATGATGAATTGATGTGGCTGACAGGCAAACAGCACAAACAAATGTATGAAGGCATAAACAGAGACTTTACTTTTGCTCGGTAGACGTACTACAGAGCCGGGGCCGTCCCTGACTTTTATTCAGTGAGCCATTGTGGTTTCTGATTTATAGCGGAAGAGAAAGATGAGAGAGAACATTTCTCTCCAAACAAAGAAAGCAGATGTACTTTATAAGCTCGCCCCGCACTAAAAAACATACCATCCTCTTCAGTTGTTAAAGGTTTCAGCTTCACATGTCAAAAAACATTTTGTGAAACTTTGAACACTTGGATGTTCATTTTACAGCTAAACACTGCCTGCTATTTTGTCTTGGATGGTGGTCCGAAGAGATAATAAGAGCCCAGGAATCCCTGGAATGGTTTGGTTAAACATCGCCTGCGGGGAGAATGTAATATATTATGACGATCCCTGGAAATTTGATGCCCACATTTGCCTCGTATCTGAAGGGAACCACGGTGAAACTATCGCTATCAAATCTTAAGAACCGAAACGAGATAATGGTGGTTTGTAGCGGAGTGACGGGGGTTTAAAGATGCAGATGTTAACGTTTTGATCCCTCGTTCGCTGCTATCGGGATTGGCACTGCACACCGCGAATAATCCCAGAGGGAAAAACTCAGGGTGTCAGATGTGAGGCTGCATGAGGGTATTTTGATATTTAACAACATTACGTGAATAAGCTTATACGGGAATGCTTCACAGGGTAAAGGTGAGGCATTCTCGTCTCAATGTTTCTTTCATTTGACATAACTTCCACAAAATTTTAAATGAATGGATAGAAAGAGGAACAGCTCTACTATTTTTGTGTGTTTTGCTGGTTTTCTATTTGTGGGTGTTTTTAATCCAGATGAAGTAGCGCCAGGGAGAAAAGTGAGCCAGTGTCCCAGTTAGGTTGTAAGGCTATAATTTCTGCTTTCTTTTGAAGTTTATGGATGTGTGTATTGAGCAGCCATGAATGCATGTGAATGGATCATGGAAGTTGCTGGATGCTGCTCTGTCTTCTCCTGAACTCTTTCGTTTGTGGGCATGATGAGTTGATCTTTGAGATTTTTTTAACCTTCTTTTAACAAGCTTCTTGTAATATTCTTTTCTTTGAGCAGATGGTGTGGACTCTCAGCTGTTGAGAAACGATTACTCGCTGGAGGCGTCGACTGTGTTTGGATTTGATTTTACTCACTTACAAACGTTTGACTGTGACACATGTAAAATTGTAGTCATTGTAAATTGTAAATGAAACTTTGCTTACTTCTTCCTCTGCCATTGCCAGAGGAAGAAGTAAATTACAATCTTAAAGCAGTACAGAACTTTATCATCACTTGTAACTCCTCTTTCTTTTTGCGATTAGCCAGGTTAAGATTCAACCTGAGAAATCAAAGTCAATGGATGAAATCCCAGACAGAGCAATGCAGGGAGATGAGAATCAAGCAGTGACCAGTCAAAGATACCGTGTGACCTTCCTCCTGGCTCTGATTGGTTGTTACTAACCAATGAATGTTTCCACCAAATGATGAATGTTTTCCACCAAACCAGCTGTTCCTGCTGCATTATATCCACTTGGAGTCATTTTAGAGATTTATAAATGTAAAGCTAAAGCATATCCAGCCACAAAGACTGGGTGAATGCGGTTAGATGTTGTTATGGAATAAAATACATAAGAAGAAACAAACATATAACTACATGATTTTTGTTCATTTGAAACAGAAAAGCAACATTATTACTAACTAACCTCATCACTGGCATAATACTTTTTATTTTATTTTAATTTCTATCCTTTGACTTTGATTTTGTCTTTGTGATGGACTAGTAACCTATGTTGGGTAAATATACATGTGTAAATGTATAGTATAGATTTATATAGTGTATAAATGTATACAGTTTTACACTATACAGTTATTTAACTATATACAGTTATAGTTTTTGTATATCTTGATACCAGAAACTGTATCTGGAGCCGTTGCTGACTTTATTAATCTGGACAAAAATAAAACTTTTTTTTTATAGAGTGGAAAAGACTGATTCGTTTATTATAAAACTTTTTATAAATGCCTGAAATCAAACAAGAAGCCTGAGACTAAAAGTTTTAAATTGGAAGCTTTAATATTTCAGATTATATTATTATATTATATAATTGTATTATTAATTATATTATATAAACCGTAATTGGATCCCGACTTCAAGCGAAAGGCTTGTGTGGCTTCAGCATTCCTGCAGATGTGGACAGGTTTGCCCATTTGGCTCACGTCTCCGCATTTTTAGCAGAGAACATTTAAAAACAACTTGAAATTGTGCTATGGTTGGAAGTAATTTTCTCTCGTAAATGAGGTTCCCAGATGTATCCACCTTGGTGTGGATGTGGTTTCAGTGACTGTTTACTTACGCACTTGGCTTATGGCTTTATGACCCATCCTGTACTCATCCAGCTAATGCTGTGATTTTTCTTTCTTTTTTTTTTCTTTCTTTTTTTTGGGCAGTTTAAGAACTAAAAACTGCACCTCTGGTTTGGAGGGAAATTGTCACAAACCTCTTAACACCCACCATGTTGCTTGAGAGCAAAAGAGTTTGTCATTAGTGCGTGCTGCCTGCTGAGTGACAGAGAATACTTTAAACCGGGAGCTTCAAAGAGCCATCCATTAAGGGAGGCATTGCATCCTGATTGTGGTTACCTGAAAAAGAACAAGGAAATCACTTTGCGTTGCGGGAATAAACATTCCTCCTTGAGGTGACACAGAGAAAATAGACTCGCAAAATGAATCACAAACACAGTGACTCACTCGCTAGTTGTAACTCTGCATGACCCTCGGAGGGAAGCTGAGATTACATGTAGCTTTTCTCTGTTTAGGAAGCGGTTTAAAAAATATGTAAGCTCGTAGATTAGATGCTGGATGTCGTACAGAAGCAAAACAATCCCCTAGTCACATGAAATCTCAATTTGTGCCAAAAAAAAAACCTCAGACAAGAAATAAGGAATAATTACTTTCAGAAGATACGCAATTTGAACGTGTAGAAAATGAGATGCGTAGCTCAAAAGTATTTTGTTTAGAAAAGAAAATTCTAAAAAGACAAAAAAATAAATGAATGTTATGATGTTGGGCCATGTGAATTGTATTTAAAATAGCTTTTTAGATTATATTTACATGTTAATCTAAAATTAATATAAAGTTTGAGGTTATCTGTGAAGTTTTTATTGTTTTATTAACTCTGTCAACATAATAATTGCATCTGTTTATTACTAGTCAGATATTAAGTATAAACTGTACTGCCTTCAGTGTCATAAATCTAAAACTACCTTCTCAGTTCCATGAGATATATCTCGAAACGCTCGTCTTGAATTCTTTTGGTGTTTGAAACATCACCTTGGAGGAAGCGTATCATGATCAGCATAGCCGTGTTAGATCTTGTGACATGTGGATTTGTCAACCCCTCTGCCCACATGTGGAGACGGCTGATCAAGGCAAGTCCAGATAGCGGCCAGTGAGCTGTGAAACCCCACGCATGGCAGGATGCAGGACTGCGGCGATAGCTCGGCTGTGTACTGATGGAAGGAGAGACAAAACAGATTAAAGTAAGCTGATTTCATAACTTGATGCATAGTTTCGTCCAGAACAGAAACACACGAGATGGAAGGAACTGCAAAACAAATCAGATGAAAGAGGCTGACGCATGTTTTCATCGTGATTCATTTCTACATTTGGGCAGGAACGTGAATGCACACACACATGCCATTTATGTGAAACATGAGGGTCGATTCATGTCGGGTTTGGAAATCCAGTGCAGCTGGAAAACAAGAGCTGTATTAAAATCTGTTCTTTGCAGAGATATTCTCAACAAACTGAAATATCAACATTCACAGTTAAGGCAATTCTGAAGATATACTAGCAGACTTGCTGAGAGCCTGATCTTAATCTTTGCGTTTTTGTCCTCTGCTCTTTCTCACATCTACAGGAGATGCTCTGTTGTCACGTAACAGATTTTTACAGTCTGCTGGCAAAAATGTCACTACTGGAGATCAATCTCTATATCCTGTCAGAACAAGTAGATAGACAGTCCACCTAATCTTTGTATGTGATGTGTTAGGAGGTTTGCACAGATTCACATTTATCTTGACAGCAGATAAACTGCAGGTGTTGCAGCAAAGTCACTGTGGTTCTTTGCCACAATCAAGTCCACATCAGTGTCTGCATTTGTCAAGATGCTTCACGTGTAAGATTTGAATCAAAATAAAGTTTTGATGCTGCCAAGGCACGGTTCAAATCGGGAAAAATATCCAAGGATAAGTAAGAAGTTAAATTGACAATGTCTTTTTTTTTTTTTACTTGAAATACAAATAGACTGCAATAAATTACAGTATAATTTTAACACATAAGGAGAATTTAGCATGTTTTTGGACTGTGGGAGGAAGCTGGAGTACCAGGAGAGAACCCATACATACACAGGGAGAATATAAAAACTCCATGCAGAAAGACCCCAGGCTGGGAATCGAACCCAGGACCTTCTTGCTGCAAGGAAACCGTGCTACCAACTGCGCCACTGTGCGGCCCTTGATTCATTCAAAGTCATTTATGGATTGCCTTGTAGCTCTGTACTGTGTTGTAGGCATCCACAGTGCAACATGTCAGGTCCTCCATGAGGCTTTCCTGTCTTACCCGTACCTTGCCTCAAACCAACTGCGGATAGATGCTGTTTTTCACCTGCTGAGTCAATGAAAACATCGACTTGATGCTTTCTCGGATTAAAAGAGACATTGTTGAGAGCAAATGGTGTAACAAGATGACATACATAATCCCACAACTTTCCCTTCACAGTGGTACTAAACCAGTCTGTAAGCTGCGCTGTAAGCTAAATGAGCTTGAGGTCATTCAGTAAGTTATAGCAACGTGTCAGCTCCACCCACGCCACGTACATCAGATTTATAGCATTTAGCATAAAGTGGAGCGTAATTACACAACCGTGTGTGATCTCACTGTTTAAGAGGTGTGGACTTAAACTTTGGGGATTTTGCAAAAATCATGAAGCCATTTAAAGCAGTTCACAGAGGTATTACCCTTGACATAGCCGTAACAGCTGCCAGAAAACTCAATCGTTTACCGTAAATAGCCTGGAGTTTAATGTGTGAATGTTGACACACATACATGAGGTTAGCGTAACTCCTGTTGTGTCAGAAAGACGAAATCTCATAAAACAGGCGGCCAAACAAACAGCAGCAAACTAATACAAAAACAAACATGTTAGGGGGGGATTATGGAAACCGACAATGTAAGTATAACCTCTGCAGAGTGGAGTGTTGTGCAGCCTGCTTCAGTCTACAGTGGGTGTCTCTGTGCATCTGAAAGTGTTTATGGACTGACTGTGGAAGTCATTATGGAACATTTGAGCACACTTGCGTTGATAGTGATGGCTCTGGGTCCACGCAAGGCTTCTAACTTAGGTGGTCCAGAGTCGGCAGGAAGATGAGCATCATAAGGAAATATGGAGAGAACCAGAAGGTTTCGTCTCCACCCTTTTCCTACTTTTGCCTCCAAAGCAGATGTGGTTGAAAGGAAGGGAGGAGGGGAAAAAAATTGCTATAAAGTTATAATTATCCACATGAATGCAGCCCAAATTTGGGAAACCTGCAGACACATAAACATGCACACTAAATATAATCCACCAAAGGGTTGCTGTAAATTTGCATACTTCACATGTCTGTATGTTCAGTGCATTATAAAAGTATTCATAATGTTTTTCAAATGTTCTAAATTTATAGCCACAGCTTTCAGTGCATGACTATGAAGAGGAAGGGAAAGTATGTACGGTTCCAACATTCGTATGCTTTTGTATTCAGCTCCTCCAACTTTGATACCACTGAATAGAGTCCACCTCTGTGTAATTTAATCTCAGTTTACATTCAGCTCCTCCACGAAGGCCTCAGAGGGTAGCTGAGGCCTTCATTTGTTCACTAATGTTACAGAACATAAGTGAACAAAAATACCAAGACATGCCCATCAAAATGAACTGACAGGCTGGGCAGTGAGAGTAAAGAAGCAGCAAAGAGGCACTGCTGTTAACGATATAGTCCGAACATATGGCCTTTCTGCAAGAATGGTAAGAAAATACTGAAAGAATAAGAAGTTGCCTTTCCAGCATAGCAGAAAGTGCTTTGGTTAGATGCTTTCTGGCCTGAGCGGAAAGCACTAGGTTTGGTAGAAACACTACATTTCCCCTTGACCACACCATCCTTTGGTGGCAGCATCATGTTGAGGAGATTGTATTTTGCAGGGAAAGAGGTGTAAGACTCAAAGTGGTACCTGCAGCAAAATAGGGTTCCACAGAATATTGATTATAGACACTGACCAGATTTTCAAGATATTTATTTATAAAATGTTTGAAAACATACCATTTAGCTTCCACTTTAAAATGACTTAAAGTGGCTTACCACATAAAATCCCAATAAAACATTCAGAAGTTGTCCCATTTGGATGTAATGTGATCAAATTGCACCACACGAAGCCGTGAAACCGCAAAAGTCACACTAAATTCAGAAATATGAGAAAATCCTGCCTTGAAGGCAGACAATGTCCAAGACAATGCTCCAACCCAAACCTCAGCATGTTCACAAGCGGATAATGCGTGCCTTCGACTGGTTTACATCAAATACATTTACCTACTTAGAGTATATTCACCTCAAGGCATTTGCAGAGATAACCAAATAAACAGTCACATTCAAGAATGCCCCCTGGAGCTCCGACGGACATTCGGCGCTGAGAGACGGGCCTAATTAAAGTAGCGTACAGGATAACAGGATAATTAGGGTTTTGAAGGGTTTTTTGTTCGTGATGAGGGTTGGGAAAAATCAACTCGCAAAATCCACCCTCTTTAACACTTCACCCAGAGGAGCAACACTAAAGATTCAAGCATCGTCTCTCAGATGTCCTACTTCCTCTTGTAAATTGCAGGAATTCTTTCATGTTGCAAGTGCTTTTTTGGTTTATGGCCACGGCGCTTGAGAGTGGCTCTGCAGAGGCCCACAGCTCACAAATTTCTCCTAGTCGCCCCAGGATTTTAGGCCAGTGTGTGTGTGTGTGTGTGTGTGTGTGTGTGTGTGTGTGTGTGTGTGTGTGTGTGCACATGTGGGTGAGTTCACCGAGGGTGTTAAGGGGAAAGACAAAGAGGGAGGAGGTGAATGTGTGGGCATTATCCTTCCTCGCTTGCTGCTTTATTCATCACTTTGTTGTCCCAGCTGTGAGGAAAGCCACACTGCGGTGAATCCCTTTTGAAAAGTCAAGATGATAAGAATTCCTGGATTGAAGTGGCACAGCCCACACTTCCTTGGCACATGGGCTACTTCCTCTCAGACCTGGTCTTGTGGTGAACTGATGCTGTGACACTGGCCTGAGGTTTCCTCCCAAAACACATCATGTCCTGCCTAATCACATTGTCCTACACCAGACTGTGATGTCATACTTCCAAACCAGAAAGGGAGGGGTGGGGGGAGGGATCAGTCTGACCTCGGGGAATAATGATCCGTGGCGTCCAGAGCTCTGATCAGGCAAGTAGACGCCTGGTCTGCAATGACAGCAACCAGAAATGAAAGTGCAGGTATTCTACAAAAACAAAACAAAAAAAACAAAACAAAAAAAAAACAACAGCTCTCTTGTAAAAACAAAACTCTCCAACAACATTTAAGCTGCGAATATCTTTAGCCCTCTTCCTTCTGGGATTTCCTAAACTGACTGACCTCAGCCATTTTATGTCTTTGGCGTCTTTTCTGCGTAGAATTCATCATATGTCCCGCAGACCACTGAGGCTAGACAACTGCCAGATGGTGGATCTATTTGCCTCCCTTTAACTTCACCCTCTACACCAGATATGGCAGGCAGAAAGACAAACTCCGGCACTTGTCCAGAAAAAACCTGTGCTTCGGATTTGCTTCTCTGGTTTTTATGCTCTCCGGTTCAGTGAAATGCTGGGTTTGATTCAGGTCCGTACGAACAGGTGCAGCTGTGCCACAAAGGTAATATCAGGGCAGTGTGATGCATATTCTCCTCTCTTGCACTGCTCTTTCTTTTTTAGTGTGTGTTTGTGATCTCTCGTCCTGTCTTTGTGGGCCAGTGCACCTGTGCTCAGCAGGGAGAAGTTAAAAAATGAAAGACATTAAAACAGACTTTGAAAAACATCGGTGTTCATAATTTATCTCTCCCAAATCTAATTTCTTTGGGTTTAAAAGATTTTAGCTCGTGCATTCGTCAGGGCTAGGAAAAATGTACGGCTGGTGCTAATTTTGTCAGGTGCATTCGAACTCGAGCCCTTGCTCAGTTGTGGAAAAACATATCCTTGTTGCGAGAATGAATGGGTTTTTGGCGGACTGTGAGTAAGAAGCTGTGTGCTGGAACCCATCTGTTGCCAACTACCCAAACAAGATAAATCAAAACAGGTGTTTCGATATGTCAGCTGCTGTAACACCAGGGCCAGATGCTTTCCAGGCAGATTCCATACCCTGCTGCTTAATACAAAACCCGCAAAACCAACAAAAGATCTAACTGAACTCAAGATATCAGATGTAGTGCTTTAGGTAGGAACCCTGATCTCAAACGCTTACTAATTTCTTAGTTTGCTTTTGCTCAAATCCTTCAAATTGTACACTCTTAGGACTGTTTTGCAGATCTTCTGAAATAGTTCAATCTAAAGTGGCAAGAAGTTCAGTTCCTTTTCAGAAAAATTCACCTCAAAGTGTAACGCTGCCAAAACCATTAGGATCCTCCGGCTCTTGGAGGACTGGCGAGGAGTTAACGCAATGATTTGAATCAGTTGTGCCGGAGCAGGGACACATCTGAAACATGCAGGCCAGTGGACCCTGAGGACCAGCAGTGGGGACCATTGCATTAGACCATAACACATTCCTCATCAAGGCTTGGGCAGAAATTCACGAGGTCTGTATGTTTTATTTGGAAGAGAACAAGCTCTAATCCTACTTCTTAGTACATACATATAGGGCATTTTTGTTTGATTTAATTTACTGAAGTTAGGAAATTTTGCTCCAGCACTGAGTTTACAACCGGGCAACCTTACTAATGTACTCCTTTAGGACAAACACACACATTGTGCTAGCTGCAGATTTAGATTTAACAAGAGTTTAGCTATGGATGTTTTATTCAAAAATCTGTTACTTGAAAACAGAACAGTGTTAAGAGTTACTGCTACGTCCCAGCCATAGATGCATACATAGACATAGATAGCAGAGACCAGTTTTAAGGATATGATTATTTTGAGGTTTGGCAGTAAAGGGTGAATGTTTATGCCTTGTAGTTTCTCAAGTGTAATGACACCCAATTCCTTCAGCTAGAACAAAAATGAATGACTTAAAGACACAACTAATGAAGATCTGAATTTGAAAAACAATGAGAATCATAGCCTTTTCAAGGCTTATCTTTGAGTTGAATAAAATTGACTTTTCCCAGACTTTTCCCAGAATGAATAGCTCTAATATCCTAAAACTTTTGAACTTTACTTAATGTTTCCACCAAATACTTGTTTTAAAATTCAAACAAATATGATTTTTTTTTCTTATGTGGAGTCTGTCTTTCTCTTCTAACATTGTTATGCCTCCACTGTTCACTAACTTTCCTTCCCAGGCCTTTTTTTTCTTTTTCTTTCCTTTCTACTGAATAATCTTGTGTACGGTCTGGAGTGAATCATATCCATTTGATGTCAATTCCAAAACCTAAACAGAACCAATCTAATCTCTGATTTGACAAGACGGACCAAAACACGTCAAGTTGTTGTGATGTAAAGTAAAAACGTGTGCCGCTGTGGCTTTTGTTGCAGCGCTTATGCAGGCGTCGTGTCACTGCAGTCATACTGCTGTCATACAGATACTTTCTGAAACACTTTTGTCTGCATCTGCTTATTTAAGCCGTACTTCCGACGGTATCAACAAACCAGTCATGCTATCCTAAAAGATGACGCACATGTTGTTTGCCGTTTTGCTCTCCACTCCATCTGTGTGTCAAATTCATTTTTAGATTTTTCATTTAAATTTTCTTATATTCTTACTTTCATTGCCAACCTAAGTCTTAATGTGCGGAGCACCTAAAAGGAACAATTCTGTTTAATCAAGAAATATTTTTGCTAAAGTGTTTTTTTTTTTTCAGCTTCTTCAATTTTCAAATAGAGATTTTGTTTAAAAGAAGAAAAAGAAAAAACAACAACACAGAAGAAAGAAAAACAGAGATATTGAAGTGGAGATTTTTTTTTAAGAAGCAATTTTGCAAAAACCCATGATACAAAACCTACTTTGCAAATGCCACTCTTCTTCTTCTCTGTGCAAAACAAAACACAGCAAAAGTTAATCATTTTTATGTTTTTTGTCCCAAATCTGTCTCACTTTGTCCCAACTTTTTTTTTTTTTTCCATTAAAATCCCAAAGTGTGATGATGAACTTAAAAACGGAGGGTGGAAGAGTAAACGACCTGAAAGACAACAAAAGTTGAAATAGTTTTGACTTGAGGATAATTTTTTGGCACAGTTCTCAGACTCAAGACACTTAACACTTTGCCTAAAAACATAAACTGATATCATTAAACATAAACTGTGTTCACTATGTTATTTAAAGTCATGACGCGGACGACAACGTGCACATGCACCAACCACAAAAAACACAAAGTCTCACACATGAGCCACCCGGGAGCGTGGGATATCAGAGTGGATTTTGGTGTCCTCATGTCTACAAAGTTATACTGTTGGTTTTATGTTACAAGTTAGTCAATGCCACTGTGATTGACGCAGCTGCTATGTTTTTCATCGGAATCCCATAGGTGCACATGCATTTATTTATTTTTTTTAACGGAAGAAAAAAAAATCCATGTGGAAAGAAATAACATCTGAATCATGTAAGGTAAGAAATTTAACCTTTTTCTAAACCAATTGTCTTACAGAAACATAATGATTTATTTGCTTCATTTTTCACTCTGGTCTCCAATTGCCATCTCCTACCCCTTATCCCAGATTTGATAGCAGCCTCTCTCTGCTTGTAAGAGTTACAGTACCCAGCCCATAATGCGCTCCAGACGGCCTGACTTCCTAATGACTGGTTGTGCTCCAAGCCTTTCCGGGCATGACTGTGGCCGCGAGCCTCACACAAACACACACAGATGCAGGCACCACATGTTGACCAGTCAAACAGTTTCCTTTAGCTATTTGTCTTTCTTTAAACAATCGTTATACTTATCCGTTGTTTTCCTCTTTATCGCATCACGCCACAGACTCAAGTGTCGCCTTAAATTGCCTCCCATAAAAGTTTTTTTTTTTTTTTTAATAAATTATCTTGCATATTAGGTAGCATGAGGTGAACATATGGCAGGCGGCACATGTGTGAATTAAAGTCAACACGAGCGTGTGTACATCATCTCCCAAATGCAATGGATGAATAACTGTGAATGTTTTGGAAACTCCCTCACAGTGTCCAACGCTCTGAGATAACCTGCACTCAATTAGTATGGTATTCTTCCCTACGTTTCCTCAGATTTATGCGCAACATCAGAACCATAACAAAGAGAAAAAAAAAAAAAATGTTCCTCTTCCTTAACTGTTGTCCATCAAGCACTCCAAGGCGACCCACCTCTGGGATTTCTGCTCCTACATATAGCTCATTTTCATGGCCTTTCCGCGGCACCGCAGCAGGGGCTCTGACCGTTGCCAAGACAACAGCTCTGTTTGTTTGGTGTGACTCCACATCTCCGTTTTTTTTTATTACTAACCAAAATATTTAGCTGTAGACTTTCACAGTTTTTCCTCTTTTTGCATGTCCTCACGAGGCGGTGATTCACTGCCATGGCAACAAATTGCTGCGAGGAACTAACACATGAAAAATTTACAACTTTGCAATTGTTGCCGGAAAATCGAGGGAAAAACACACACACACACACACACACACACACACACACACACACACACACACACACACACACACACACACCCCAGCGACAATGAAATTAACGTTAGCTATAGGTTAAAACTTTTACGTGAATAAAAGTAATGAAATCAATGCTACACTGTAACATAACGATGTAAAACAAGCCTGTGCATTAATGTAGTGGGGGGGAAAAAAGGAATTTGATTTATTCTCCGATTTCTGCTCCTTTGTTTAAGCATCCTTACCTCTAAAGGTTCATGCAACAGTGACAACAGACCATCAACATGCCTGTGGATGCTGAGTTTGAGGAAAACGCTTCTTATAAGGAAGTGTGGTGTTCTGGTTCAATTTTTATCACTCTCTCCAAACAGTCCCCCATGTACCTTTTTTTTAAAATAAGTAACTGCAGCTATGACTCCTTTTTTCCTCAGTGTCTGAGCTGAATGAAGGACAGATTGCAGTAGTTTGACTTCACTTGCATCTCCAAATTAGTTTTTAGAGCAAAATGTGGTGAGAAATCTAACTGCACATGGCTTATGCACTTTGAGTAACATGAGATGAGACATTAACGTTTTGACAGCAACATTGCTGCACTGCAGATAAGTCAGTCCATATTAAGTACAGACTAAGTTGATATGGAAAAGTGACACTTTTACCTGCGTCCATTCACTTGCACTATGCTTCACTTAAGCATTACAGAGTAATGGGTATCCTGATCACACATTTAAAATATTTGTGTGAAATACTCCTGGGTTAGTATTTCTTCTAACTCGGTAGAAATCCTGGGTTAGAATCAGAGTGGAAATGACTTCCTGAGGCCAGAGGGAACTGTCCTTTTTTAATTAAAGTTTTTCACTCAGGGGATCGTTCATTACAGTGGCTAATTACAGTGAATCCTGACCACAGTGCTTTTAAATTATTGCATAGGATGCAAGTTTGTTGGATTTCTAAGCTGCTACTTTTAGACATTTCTCCTGCTTTTATCCGCCTCACTAGACAAATTTTTGAGTTATAAACTCAATATGGTGCTGGATGATTATCATTATCTCTTCTTGACTGGTAATTTTTTTTGGTGCATTGAGATCCATCTTACACTTTCTGTATGTAGCATCATCACTCCTCTGTGAATTACGGTCTGACGGTCTTTAATTTTCTTCTCTGCTCCGTTTTACATCTAACTTGTCTTCAAACATGGAATTGAATAACTATTCTCTGCAACAGTCCCAAATAAGCCTCTTAAAGAAAAGTATGAAAATGTGTGTGCTTGGATCAATTTTTTCAAACATTCATTCTCATTTGACACTTCAGCCATTTTCGTTGTTTTCGTTCTGTTCTGCTGGTTTTTCTGGTTATTGTGAATACCCAACAGTTTGCTTTTGTTCGGCCAATGAAGCTGCTCGACGAGCCTTAGCCAATAAGGCTAAGGCTTAACGTTTCCCCTTTGTTTTTAATTTTTTCCACAAGTTTTTGAACATTGGCATTCAACATGAGCCTTTTCCTTCTGGGGTTTATTACTCTGTACAAACATAACCTTGTTTTCTCAATTTAAGCCCATCATTTATTTGATTATGTGAGGCCTTTGCCACAACATACAAACAGCATAACTCAGTGCATTTAATTTTCCTTGGCAGAACAGTTTGCAGAAAACAGTTTGATGTTGACTCTTGATTTTCATTCTGATTTCAGCTGGAATAAATTAAATTCAATCCATAAAATAAAAGTTCACGAGATAAGGCCCAAATTATTTTTGTCTTCACAAGAGAAGCTTTTGATAAAGCAAATGCATCTTATCGGAGCTGCTTGTATCATCAGCTCAGTTTCTGGTTTAAAGTACCTAATGAAGCCCTTACTATACACAAGCTGAAGAAATATTATAACGTTTATGATCACCATTCCCTCGAGCAGCAGAGCTGTCCCCCAGGAAACGAGGCAGCAGTCCTTTTTGGCTCAAATCATACGTTTATAGTCTTCCTTCTGAATGTTTTAGCGTATTAAGTTGCATATATTTGTACCAAAACCAACAAACAGTCCACTAAAAGCAATCACAAACCAGGACAAGTTTGAAACGACTAAATCTTGGACAAGGAGCAGACTGTTCATATTGCACACCAACTTGCAAATCCGTGCAGATAATAGGAACAGACAAATGTTATAGTGACAGCTTGTCTTTGGCGTTACTGGTATTCACCTTTGTTCTTTATCTGCCGGTGGCTGGGAGACCAGTGTGGGTCTCGCTCTCTCAGACAAACGAAGAATGTTTCCTTTGGCCATAAAAACAACCTTTTAATTGTGAGTTTGTTCTCCAATCTTTGTCTGGATGTGCAGCTGATGCTGGGTGGATGGACGCCCACACAAACAAACTATTGTGCTTTCACCTGTAAAGTTTTTCCTCTTTCTTTTTATTTTTTATTTTACTGTGTGCAGAAGAACACGCAGACAGACAGACAAACCTTTTCTGAACAAATACAAGAATCAGGCTGTGCTGCCGCACCCTGCCCACCAGAGGGTGCAGACAATGAACCCACATCACCCCGGAGTTGAACACCAAACTTTCCTTTGGGACCAAAGAATGAAGCTCCGGATGTTTGGCGGACAAAATAAGCCAGTGGGACAAGTAAGCTTTGTGGAGACGCAGACGTGAAGTTTATATCTATTCACAATAGCATGAGCTCATGGATTTGTTTGAAGATGTGCTAACAGATACTCCTCAAAGGCCTCATTTTGTGTGTATTTCAATATATTTTTTGCACATCTTGTTCTGGCTCCTCTGCTTTACAAAAACACACACACACACACACACACACCACTTGCCGTCACTATTTCTTTGTACTAAACTGCTAAACTCGAAAGACCTAAAGTCAAACCAACAACTGGAACAAAAAAGCAAACACAAACCAGCAAGGAGACCTGATCTGACCCGATGGACCCGGGTCTGGTCTCCAGGCCTGAAAACATGTCCTGAGGCTTTGAGACATGTCTCTTCATGCCGTGTCTCGGGACAAACACCCCAGTCATCCGTTTTTCCAGGTGATACTATGAACAATCAGGATCAGCGGGATCCATTGTGTCAGGACAAGCGAATGTTTCAGTTGTGTAGCCTGAACCTGAGAAGATGTTACAGGTATTTCAACAACACTTGTTTTGTTTATGTGAGCTAAATCTAAGAAAGAAGAGCTACAACAATCTGAGACTCAACGGTTGTGTTTATGTCCTAAACTCGCAAGTTGTTGAATTAGTTTTATGCTTGGTTCAATATATTTCACGTTTGAACGCATGTGGACTGGGCTTAGGCGAGTGTAAGATTCTCACAAGATCATTTTCTATTACAAAATCATGACTTTACCGCACCATGGTGATTACATAAAGACAAAAATACCTTACATGATCTAATTTCTTTTTAATTACACTAAATGTTATTTATGTGAAATATTAATATAATCTTTTCTAAAAAAAAAAAAAAAATCATCAATGGAGAATTGTGAAAGTTTCTTCTGTTTTTGCCTTTTCTCAGATAATAAAGATATTTAAATACAATTGAACATGAAGCTTTTAATATGTGATTTTATTCCTTCAGGTGAGAAAGCAATCTAAATCAACCATGCCAGATGTGAAAACGTAATCACCTGCTTTTTGAAACATGCTTAAACTGCGACTAATCGGATTTTCACACATTTCACAAGCCACGCACTGAGTTGATTAGTGCCACTAGGAAGTAGGTGAAAATGTTTCACCAGGAGGATTTTTGTCTTGATCTAAAGAAAAAAAAAAATCAAGAACAGATGATAAACAAGGTTGGTGACATCTATCAGTGGGGAAAGGGTCGTAAAGTAATTTCAATGGCTTTGGAAAGAACCACAGTAAAAACCATTATCCTGAAATAGAGAAAACATGGAACAGTGGTGAACCTTCCCAGAAGTGACTGAGTGACCAAAATTAATCCAGAAGCACATCAACAATAATCCGTTTAGAAAGTCACAAAAAGACGTCTGAAGAATTTCCGACCATTTTTCTTTTCTTTTTTTTTTTTTTACATAAAGTTCAAGCAATATTAAACAGCAGGGAAGTGATTCGTAGCTCACCAGCAAATCCATCCCTGAAGGACTCAAAAGCTTTGAACATTTTGAAGTTAGATAATCCAGACCTTAATCCCATTGAAAATTTTTTGAATAGACTCATCATGCTCAAAGATTATCCATCTTGTATGGTTTGAAACCATTCTGTAAAACATAGACTGACATTCCTTCATAGCCACGTGAAAGACTCATTCCTAGGTATCGCAAATGTTTTGGTTCTGAATTTATTTTTAGATTTATGGTAAAAAAAATAAAAAATAAAAAATAGTCCAAAAGCTGCTAAAAATTTTGTAGTACTTCTCTTCGTACGGTTATTTGCCCTGAAGATACCCCAATCGTCTACAGACATGTTGGTCTGGTCAACTGATAAAACAGTGTTACGGCACGATCGTCTATTTCTTGTGAGTGGAAATTTATCCAAACATATCATGTTTGAAAGAGCATAAAGTCCTGGAACATTCTTTCAGCCAGCTGACCAGCTTTTTTTCAGCAACAAGTGGGGGATGAGGGACTTCTCTCCTGGCATGTCATGACTTTTAATTGCCATAACAGTCTGAGGGGAAACTTTAGCTACTCTGAAAGCATAATGTTTTAAAACCTTGACGTGTATTTGCTCTCAGTATGTTTTGCCTCTTACTGACTCACACACAGTGTACAAACAAAACCAAACTGTAACCTTATTCCTGTCCTCGAGCGCTCCTCCTGGTGCATTCATAAGTAACAGCATGCACATGTATGCAATTAAAAACTTACATTCCTACTTTCTTGTATTTAGCCTATCAAAGCCACAGGAGACCTGAGCCTCCGTCTGGCACAGAACTAAACCCGTCCAGTGATCTGCTTTACTGCAGAATCTTGATAACCTCTGGGGCTTTTGTTAGCACAGAACAGAACCAGACTGCCTCTTCAAATCACACACTCACACACACACACACACACACACACAGACACACACACACACCTACACACACACACAGGCACAGATCAAGAATATCCCACCCCCAGCGTTCCTAACTGTGGTTGACACATCAAAGGGCAGTGTCCAACGAGTAAGGTCTGGGGAATCATGGGAGACAAAGGAAGCGATTAAGAGATAAGGATCAGTCTGAGATATGACATTTCATCCTGGGCAGATCCGGTAGACACGCTCCATTCAAAGAGGGGTATATTGCAACTGAAGGGAGGATGGAAAAAAAAGTGGGGGGTGGGGGAGTGGAGGTAGGGAAGGAGGGAGGGAGGTGCAGGGTTTGTGGTTCCTTCCGGCCTTCCTTACACCTTTCTGCCGTTGGTTCCTGAACACAGAGAGGGGTCTGCTAAATGTTCCCCATTAGTCACTTCCACTGTGCCTAAGTCCCTCACATGCTTGCATTACAAAAGAAATCCCATAGTAAAGTACTTTGAAAAGTGAACTTTGAAGTCGCTCAGGCAATTTATGTTTAAAAAAAGAAAGAAAGAAAAAATTAAGGAAGAAAACCAAACCTGTTTTTGCTGCCTTTACACTTCCCCTCAGTCGCATCACCAGTGCACCAAAAGTTCAACATTTTATTTGCTCTTAAACAGTATTTAGCAACACAAAAGGGGCGAATGCGAAAGACCGTCCCCATTGTGGGCCTAATTGCCTCGGGGTCGTGTTACATCTCCAGTTACTCGTTGTTGCTTTCAAACTGTAGCCCGCAAGCCTAAGGCACAATCCACCTGCCTCTCGGAGAGCCACACAAAGGCTCTGCGTATGAACACAGAGGGAGTCTGTTAGCAAATAAACATGGAGATCTAACTCCAGCCATGCTATATGGCCAAACGCCGCTTCTCTTTTCAGACGTGCACGCAGCTGAAAGGGAGGCACCGCACGTAACCCCAAATAGGAATCTGTAACTAAACAACGGACTGTCACCAGCTGACACCATACTGTGTATAAACTATTATCATGCTGAAAGGACACTTTAACAGGGGAAGGAAAGAAAGAGAGCAGAGATGTATAAATAACTTTAATTACAAGAATCTTGGAGGAGTTTCCCACTTTGCCAGAGACTTCTGAGTTCTTTCATGGGCTCAGAAATTATGATCTAAGTAAACTTAGCTCTAGCCTTACCTCTGCTCAGACTTTTGTTTTCCTTATGTGCAAAGACTATTTGCTATGTGATCTCCTGAAGCAGACTCACAAAACATCTGCATTACAATAAATATTTATTCCAACTGAAGTATTATTTTGGTGATTTTTGTGTGTGTGCGTGTGTGTGTGTGTGTGTGCGTAGGTGTGCGTGTAGGTGTAGGTCTGTGTGCGTGTGTGTGAAAACTTTTGTATTGCTTGGGGATATTCCATCTGCTAGAAATGACAATGGATTATATTTTCTCTTTTAAAAGAGGGATATGAGATATTTACTGATGCAAAACTGAAAAAAAAATGTTTGTGGTTAAACAAAAGGCTGAACTCAAAAATATGTTCCAACTTCCAAAGATTAGGTCATGTCTGTAGAAGTCGGCAACAGTTTTTTTAGCTAACATAAAGTCAGAAAAGAGACCGAAGTTTCAAAGAATTGTGATTTTAATCTGATACACCAACACAAAGTAGTGCATAACTACAAGGTGGAAGGAGAATGTAGCTGTTTTCTTTCTTTTTTTTTTTTCTTTTTTTTTTACAAAAAGATTTTTAAAAGTAAAATGTGCGTTTGCATATTATTCCGATGCCCATAAATGAAAAACAATGCAACCTTTTGCCGTCTAACTTTCTTGATTACCGTTATAAGCTTCGCCGTGTCAAATCTAATCTCAGGAGAGATGCAGCTCTTCTGCTAAAAACATTAGCGAACAAACTGCATCATGAAAATCAAGGATCAGGTCAAGTTGTGGGGATGTTTGAAGCAGGTTTGCTATAATACAATATCCCAAGCTGAGGGCAGATGTTGAACTACACTCTTTCGCTGTCTGTCATTTGATGTGAAAAATATTCCGTCATAATCTATTTCAACCCCTTAAATATTAAACTGATAACCCTAACCAATATTCAAAAAAAAGGAAGCTAAAAAGGTTGTGCCATTAGACCTAAAAAATATTTTTTTTTTCTTCTGACCTAAATTGTGATTGTTGCATGAGGTTTTGGACTTTTGCCTTGGAGAGATTACTTTCATGAGGGGTGGGGAAGTTGACATTCTGCAGGCTGAATTTGTGTTCTGCTGCCACACAGAAGACTGTAATTACAACCAAAGTTTTGAAATCAGGGAACATTTCTCCATTTGAAATTATTGTAGGTCAACAAGACTCTCTGATCCTGCAAGCCCTCACGTCAGCTGCAGAAGAATCCTGCAGCATTGATTCCTGCACCAGTGGTTCAGCTGCACCTGTAGTGGTCCAAAGCTAACTTATAAAGTGCTGTTTTGTGAAAAAAAAAGAGGATAAAACGTCCTCTTCCAAGGCAAAAGTAGGCCTACTTTATGTTGGCTATTTCTAAAAGAAAAAAGTAAAAAAGTTAAAATTTGTGGTTTTTAACATGACTAAGCAACATTACACTTAATGGATATGCATACCATCACATGACACATCATCCTTATGAAGAGTTAATGAGTGGAGACATTAGCAGCTCCTGCGCCTGTCTTCAGAGGAAAAGTTAAACATTTTGACATTAAATAGATTGTAATAAAGCTACTTTAATATTATATTGTCACAAAATAATAATAAAAAAAATGAGACAGAAATAAAAAAGGATTTTGAAGGACTCAAGCTCGAGGGCAAGCCAGCACACCTGTTTGATGGGAGATGGGAGGTAAGAACTCTAACTACAGGCCAGAGTCGGTTGGGGGCCAAGCAATGGGGCCAAACATCTTTTCATTAGCCGTATCTAATGAAACTGCACTGGGCCTGAGGAAGAAAGGCCTACTGCAGCGACACCCTGCCCTGCCCGAAATTACACCAGAGACTTTCCTACAAAGGAAGCATTCCGTCCACGCAGCGACACTGGCACTTGACACCAAATTTTAAACCGGTCAGGTTGTTTCGTTGACAAGTGGAAATTTCCACTCTGGGCCCTTCCCATGGCGGGGAGACTTAAATTAAAAAAAAATTGCTTTCAAGGGGGTTTTAATCACGTGCACTAACACTCTTTGTGCCCCCTGACCCATCGTTCCTGCGTGCTTTGTTTGAGAGCAGTTGTCAAGATGAAAAAATCTGATACTCTTTCTAATCACATAGGCTGCAATTACTGTTATTAAGCTTTCCTTGAGGGGTCTTTTTGTGGGACACCACTGACAGACACCAAAGACATTTAGCATTTTGAGGAGGGCATGAAACTGCAAATTTGTGAGCCTGAGCTGGTACTTAAAGGGAGAACACACACATGTTCTCCCTTTAAGCACACAGGTGCTTACACACAGTTTATGTTAAGAATAATAGAACCAAGATGACTCTGAGTAGGAACCCTTAACTTTTAAATTTTATTTATTTATTTATTTATTTATTTATTTATTTATCTATTTATTTATTTATTTATTTATTTATTTATTTATTTTACCAATTTTGAGTTTTAAATCCCAAATCAATATTCTTTTGGTTGGTTTTTGGATAAAACCCTGCAAAAGGAACATTTAAATGCACCATAAAATGCCAATGTGTATAGTCACCTGCAGAGATTTTCTGCTGGTAGAGAGAACTCTCTCTCTAGCTGCAGCAGCCTCTCTTTTCATGCTAGCTCCGCTTACAGCTGTGACTGCAGTAACGGGAACCCAGTTGCATCCTCACCTCTCTGCCTTGGCGTGTAGCTTTTCCTGTTGAGAAGATATCAAATCTTTCCCAATCCTCGGACAAGAAAAGGTTTCAAACACAAAGAGGCTGCTTCGGGTGGTCAAGAAGATATCTGCCCTGACGAATTTGATGAAACGTGCCAGAGCTGATTTTTACAAACATATATTACAAGTTGCACTCAGTCCGATTGTTCGTTCTTCATTTATTTCTTGTTAATGTTGCCAATTTTGTATCTGACTGATGTCTCTGAAATATGAGCGTTGACCTGGATTGTTGCCCGTTCCTACCAGACTCCAGCCTGCTTCAGCGTCTGCGTGAGCTTGAGCCGACGACCTGGAGGTCAAAGTATTCCATCGATGACAGCCTTATCCCCCTCAACGCTCCGCTGAGCGTCCCGGCTAACATGTGCCAGTGCAGAGGTGTGTGTGATGAGAGGAGATGAGTCACAGGCTGGGGTGAGAGGAGGTGTCACACAGATAACCCCTACAGAAGGACAGCAGGGAGAGTTTAAGGTTTCACATCTGAATGTGTGTGTGCGTGCGTGGTCTTTGTGTAAAAATGATATACCCTAGAAAAGAGTATATAAAGAAATGTGTGTACGTTTCCATGCATGTGTGTGAGAGTGAAACAAGAGGCCCTGACCTGGAGCAGCACTGACATGAGCTGTCATCGAGATAGCCGCTCCTGATGCCGGAGAGATGAACGAGAGAGTATTGAATAATTATTTCAAGTTTGAGACTAAGTGCCCTTGTTCCTGCATGGCAGCGCTGTCCAAGTCATTCCCAGAGTGGTAGTGTCCTGCGTGTTTTAATGAACCAAGAAAACGGTTTATTATCAAGCCCCTAAATATTTTGAAGACGTGATGAAGAGGCGATTCAAACTTTTGAATCTGTTGTGCCGACCGGAGTTGGAAACCACTGAATGATGGCAAATCTTCCAGTCAGAGACTTCCAACTTGTGTCAACTCCACTGTAAAATGTAGGTGTGTTTTCATGACGTGACATGCAGAAATAATTACGCTCCTATATTTTTTTTTTTTTCAGATGGTTTTCAAAATTCTTTAAGCCCTCCTGTTATTTTCATTTCTGAGGTGCAGCAATAAGTCCTGATCACGCAGATCAGACACAGTAATATTTTAATCTATATTTACTGCAATCATGATAGTTGCCTCTTAGAGATAAAGGATGAATGAGAATAATTCACTTGTTTTTTTTTGTTTGTTTTTTGTTTCTTTTTTGCAAAAATACAACTATTTTAATTTTCAAATATCCACTAGGAAAACCTACAGAAAAAAATTCAATGGCTATGCATATAAAAATTATGTCTCTATATGTTTTTGCTGTCACTGTGCAGTCATTCACCTAGAACCAGTAATCTTTTCCAAGTTATCTACTCCTGTTTGGTAGCATAGTAGTAAAGGATCATACTTGATTTCTGGTCCTTTTAAAATAGAAATCTTTAAAATGTGGCATGAACTTGTATTCAGCCTCCTATACTCTCACACCAATTAAAAGCAAGCAACTAATTGCTTTCAGGAGTTACCTATTTACTAAATAGAGGAAAAAACCTGTGTTTGCTAGAGATTATAAATCAACAAACGTAAAAACTGTTGCATTTGAATAATAAGTCCAGACCTAAATCCAGCTACAAGTTAGTGGAAATGTTTGTAAATTGTTGTCCTTGCATACTTTTCATCCAACTACACTGAATTTACGCTGTTTTATAGATAAGAACAGTCAAATATTTTTGAATTTGGATGTCTTTAGGAGGTGGAGACTTTCTTGGGGTATATCCTAAAGGAGAGCCACAGTTTCCCGATAATTATTTGTAAAAACAGTTGAAAATCAAGTATAATTTCCCTTCTGGTTAAAAAAGTCAGGAAAAAAAAAAACAAAAAAAAAAAACTAGAAAACTACATGGGGTCTGAATACTTTTGCAATGCACTGTATGTGGTGCTGAAGGCTTTTCAAAATGATATTTGAAACATTCCAGAGCAGCACGTGTTTTCAGAAACTATTCTTCATTTACTGCGGGAAGCAAAAGATCCGAGCTGAATGCTTTACTTTGGATCTCCTCTGGTGTAACTCAAAACTCTGGCAGCTCATGTACATTCACCATAATCTGGATGTGTGGTGAAAGACCAAAACAATAAATCCCTCAGAACACTGCTAAACCTCCACTTCTCATTTATATTGGCGTGTTTTTGCTGAGAAAAAAAAAAAAAAAAGGTGTTTGGTAGTTTTAACACATTTTGCTGTTTTTTTGTCGTATGAAGACAATTGTTTCCAAAGAATAAAATCTAACAGTGGCCCTCAAAACAAAGTAGGTACATGAATATTTATATCCTAAAAGCATTTAGCTTTTTGTGGTTTTGAATGAACTTAACTTAAAATGGCTGTTTACATTATAAAAGTTGCTAATCTGGTTCAGGTAGAATGCAAATTTTCAACATGCTTTGCTTTGGAGAAAATTGGATGTTTATTAGAGATTGTCCAACTGGCACGATATAAACATTTTATAAAGTTATAAAATGGAAAATGTTAACCTCTCTCTACTCACATCATTTTTTTCAATTTTGTTATTGTTATAGGATTCCCATAAAATTACACAGGTTCCCTGCAAGTTAGTGAGCTACACACCATGGTGAAGCATTTACATCCATTGACAAAATGTTAAACAAGAAATACGTGTCGTTGCCACTTTTTGCATGAAACTCCCTTCTTGTGTTACCATTGCGATGCTTCCCAGTGCTTTCTAATTACGGTGATCCTTATCAGTAAAAGTCACATGACTTCCTGGAAGGTTGATGTAGACACACACACACACACGCAAACGCAAACGCACAATTAAATCTCCAACGTCTTGTGACTTCTAGACGTAAAAGGAACATTTCCACAACAGAGTCTTCGAGTGCTCCCACTAAAACAAAGCCATGCGACTGGAACTCGTCGTCCTTTGTTCTTTGGAGGTGGTTTTACTGTCTGTAAACACTCGCCTTCTACTTTACGATGGAATGTCAGAGTAAAAAGCCTTTCTGAAGACTCCAGCCCCATCACTTAGGCCAGTAGTGTCAATAGATCCACTGCCTAATGACTCACCTGTAATTGCGTGAGAACAAGTTTCGGCAGGAGACTAAGTGGCACGTCACATTGGAATGACAAAGCCCTCAATGTGTTTATAAGAGTCATTCTGTAATTGACCCCCTCTCCCCCCATTTATCTTCCCGCACGCTCGCACTCAGTCACGCTCCTTGATTTCCTGAATTTTTTCAGAACATTTAAAGGATTACGTGGATTTCCTGCACGAAACCTAAACTTTAATGGCTTGTCTCGAAGCAGGCAGGCCAGTAAACTAAATGGCAGCTTTACAGGTGCTTCGGTAGTTTTAAATATTAGCTTCAAGGCCTCAGAATACCAACCATTCCCTTTGTGTACGTAATATGGACTGTCACTATAAATAGCAGGTTCTTGCAAAATATCAGCATGGATTGGTTGAGATTTTGCAATTGAATTCCCAAGAAAGTGAACAAAAGGGATAAAAAAAAAACCTCCCACATCCCAGCCCCCCCTGTTTTCAAACACTTCAAAATACAATTCTTCTGTCTGCCCTTGGTTTAGGAGCCCCCTCTTTTTGATGCTGATATGCAGGCATCAAAGAGAAGTAAAGGGGCAATTAGTTGGCCTGAGGGCACTTCAGCATGCTGCACTAGGATAAAAATAAACTTGTGTGATTTGTTTATTAAATAAAACGAAATTAGGTGTGAACCCTAATCTGATGCATGTTGCAAGTTATGTCTTTTTAAACTTTAAAATTTACCAGTGTTCATTGACTACAACAGTGACTCTCCATCTTTAAAAAAACAAAATACTGTCTGAAAACGAAAGTTGAACCTACCACTATATGTTAATATGAAAAAACTTGGAATCTTTCACTTTGCTATGTTATTTCTAAAGCCCAGAAGGAAGCACTTCTGCTTGAACCTTGACATTTGATTAAGTATTACATTTTTTCTCTGAAATTTCAAACAACATCTCCTGTGGTTGACACTATAAAGGGGAAAGCTATGGGTTTATTCTCAATCAGAATCTTAAACTCTGTCATGCTTAAAACATGTCAGTATCTTTATCCCTATCAGTATTAATAATATGGAGAAAACGCTTTTCTGCAATAAGCACTCCAGGTTAGTATTTTTTTTTTTGTCAAATAAAGGATGACTACATTGAAAAATACCACGTGTCTGCTGTGAAGTGTGGTGGAGGATTTGTGATGCTTTTGGCCTGCATTCCCTCCACTGGCCCTGAGAAGCTCTTAAAGAGTACATGGCACTATTAAAATCCATGAAATACCAGGACATTCTGTTGGACTCTGCCAGAAAACATAAAATGGGTCTTTATCAGCAGTCAGCCAAAAATATTTGGCCAAATCCACACAGAAATGGTTAACAAACCTTAAAATCCAATAAGCCTGCTGAGTGTTTACAACATACAGCAAGCTGCAGAAGTGAACAGCTTATTTGCACTTTTTGGCAGTTTGTCTCGTTACATCCTCTTCACACAAAGTGCTCAATGACTGCTGGCGATCATGTCCCATAGTTTTAAAATATGCAATAAAAAAATGCAAAAAAATAAAAATAAAATAAAAGGCATCCTCTGTTAGCTTGTGTGGCTAATGATAGTTTTCTTTACAATGCTAATAGAATTTTACTTGTCAATTAGCTTTTCACTGCAAACAGCTGTTAGCTTGTTACTCCCAATAGTAACTGGGCTTATCTGGTAATACAAGTTAGCTCGTCGCTGTTAATAGTAATTATTGTATCATTGGCAATAGTTGTTAGCTTGTAGCTACTATTTAGCTGACCACTAAGAACAATGATTAGCATATTCCACTGGTTTTCTGACTTAGAAGTACAAGGTAGTTGACTGTGGCTTTGAATTAATGTCAATTTTTTGTAGTTTCTATTTAAAGCAAATATCAATGTACTAGCTAGAACATGTGCCTGGCATTCATTGTGCTTGGTTTAATTCCACCAAGTAACCTGGTATAGTTCGAGGACTATGGAACAAGAGCATTAAAATATTATTCTGCTATTATCAAACTGCATTGTTTTCATTCAAATATTGTCTCTGGCAGACAATGCACGCCAGAGTGTCATTCAGCAGCTCAAAGGCATTCTCTTTAAACATTATCATATAATTTGGGCCAGTCGTCAGCTTGTAAATAAGTTATGTTGAAGTCTTTTGTCTGGCGGGGGACACGTTGGAGACAGCCGTCTTTCCTCCGCCTGCATGAGCCAGAGAAGACAAAGGCAGGAGACAGAGCGTCTAACCTTTGATCTTTCTGAGGACTCAGCCACGTTGTATCGGGGCATCAGACACAGTCGTGCCTCCAACGTGGGGACGTCTGGAACAACAACAACAACAACAAAACAAAACATCACCCCAACACAGTCAGGCCGAACAACACAACAAGGTTGGAATGGGTTTATCAAGTATCACATCCACCACATGTGAGCTTACCTGACTTTAAAGTGAAATTTGAGGACAACTTAGCCCAATAACATAAAGACCTACCAGCTTTGAGATCCTCTGTAAAATATCTTTGCAAGAGCTTATCATTAAAAAGATTTAAATTTATTTTCAAGTTATTCGTGGGTGATGTCACTTAATAATCAATGTTTTATTTTATGTGAATCCGGTAGGGGAGGCTAAAGGCGGAAATGACTACATTCGTATTTAAAATCTGACGGTTTGTACAACTTTCAACCTCTAAAAAATTGCTGCATTATCTATGCAACTGGTGTGTTTATTGATAAACCTGTCCTTTATGAATTCAGATGTTCTTCTGGTAATGTTTGCTTGGGTCAGTTCTGTCTTTGCTTTTTCATATTTTCTTATTTTGTCCCATTCTTTGTCTCATAACTGATCTACCCAAACTGAAAAACAAATCATAACTCTAATTCATATAATAGTTAAACTTGTCTTGCATTAATTCCAGTTTAAATTCCACAAAAATTAATGGAGATTGACAGATTTCTTGTTGACAGTTTTCTTTTATTTCTTAAGTTTATTTTAATGCCTTTTAATTTGGTTCTTAACTGGTTAAAAAAAAAGTCAATAAATAACTTTAAAATTGTATTTGCTAAATAAAAAAAATATTTTTGTGACATGGCTTGTAGGTGGTAGAATGCAGTTCATTTTTATTATGAAAGCAATAAATATTACTAGCAAATAACCTAATACTTTTGGGGGTGTTTTTTTTTTTTCTTTTTTTTTTTACTTCTGTTACTATATTTCGAATAAAAAAACAAACACAACTTACAAAATCCAATATACAATATGGAAGGATAAACAATTTCTTTATGTTTAAAATAAGAACTCAATTTATTTTTAATGTGTAGATATAAATATATATATATTTTGTCAAAATATATGATCATATTGTCAAAGAAAACAAAAAAGTGAGACAAACATACACCTCATTAGAGTTATAAATAAGGGTCCAAGTGAACATTTAAAAAAAAAAAAAAAAAAAAAAAACGACCTTCTGATTTGTTGTAGTGTCCACTTTGCTTTTTTCAAGGCGCTATTTTTGTCCAAGTGTTTTTGCGACGTTGTGCGCTTAGCGGCAGCCACAGCCCTCCACTACCATTTCCTGGTAGTTTCTCAGGACCACCTTGTCATGTTCGTCCACGTAGAGCATGGAAATGGCGCTGAGCTCCGTTGGTACGCAGCAGGCCTTAGGAATGTTGTTATTCACAGAGTTCACCAGCGTCTGAACAATGGCGTGGTTGGTGGAGTTTAAATGATCTGCCAGGGGGAAGGGGCACTCCCCGTGGCAGTAATACGCCTGATAGCCAGGCGGCGCCACTATCCAGTCATTCCAGTTTACATCACTGAAGTCTACGTACAGTGCATGGCGCCGGCAGTTGCGCCTGCCTTTGCGGCCCCTCTGTTTGGGGCTGCGCTTGGTCCGCCGGGTCAGCGGGTGACCCTTACCGTCGTGACCAAAAGTAACCAAAAGAGGGCGTAACTGTTCCCAGTCCTCCCCGGGCTCTTGGTGCACCGAGCGGCTGATGCGGACGTGTCGGCCCTGGTGGCGCGGAGTCTGGTTGAGGTGCAGAACCTCCACAGCCAGACCATAATTAGGGAGGCCCTCGCGACTCCAGCGCAAGATGGCAGGGCTGACATCAAAGGACTCCCACCGTGACGCGTTGTGCCGAACGAGGCGCGTGTCCAGAAGCTGGGTGATGAGCTGCCCGGGCCGCGGGGGCTTCAGGACCTCGTAGATGTTTATGCGGTGCAGGCTCTGGTCGTCGGCGGCGGCGGCGGCCTCGTCAATCTGACTACGGTAGAGTCTTAGCTCTGCAGAGGAAAGCAGCTCGTCCTCTGGAATGCTGCTGAGGTTGAACAGGAAGCGGAGAGGCATGGATTCTCCATCACCCAGCTCATGGATCCTCTCCATGTGCTCTAAAAATAAGGAAGAGAAAAAGCGTGGGATGTTTGTCAGGATAACGCTTAGAAAATCTGGAATAAAATAAATGCATCTGTTAATCTTTTAAGGTCCCTCCTCCTTATCCGAATGACATCACTTTTCTGTCATGCCTTTTAAGATCTCCGAGGCAGGAGAAATCATAAGTAGGTCAAAATTTTGTTACATTTTCTTTACCTTTCTTTTACGATCGTCCTGCCATTCTCTCTGTGCCTTTCTTTGAGCACTTTGCTGAAACATGCATTACACCGAGGGTGGTGATTAACGTACCACAGCTACAGCATAAACACAGTGGAGGCTCCCTGTTCCACTCACAGTCTGCAGATTTCTGGCAAGATCACCATTGTTGGGGAAAGGAATGTTGTGTCTACTATTTTCCTGCTCAATCCACCCCTGTTATTTCACACCCAGGCCCTAATCTGGCCCAGGTGGTTCTTATTATTAAAACCTGCTGTGCTTTTGATTGCCTCCGCAGTTTGTCCACTTAAGACATTTATCATTTTCATCATGAATAATCATTAAGGAGTCAGACAATACGATAGAATCTCATATATCTGAAGCCCATGGGGGGAAAAAGGCCACTGTGTGGGAATGCTATGCATTCAAAACCAAAGGATATTCAGGCTTTTGAGCACGCTCACACACACTTCTCTTGTCTTGTCTGCTTTGTAGCTTAACAGAGAAAAAATGACTTTTTTTCCCCTCCCCATTACACCTGGTCAATAAAAATCATAATTTTCCAGGCTGAAGTCCACAATGAATGCTTTGCCTTTCCTGTAAACATGTCTCCTCATCTAACCATCCATCTGCTGAAGACTCTTATACCTCCCTGTGGTTTGAACTTGACTGAGTCACACACCATCACACAACAGAGTTCCATGAAAGCAAGCACTCCCACTTCAAATGCTTCAAAGCATGTTATTAAGATAGTTCAGCAAAGGAGGTGAGGGTAGATGGTTGTAGAGATGCACAGACCCATGCACAAGCTGAGCTATTCATAGGGTAACGTATATAGCCAGACTGTAATAAAATCATTGACGCAGTATTTGTCATTCCGGGTCTTGAATGAACTGCACGACTGCAAACAAAATGGCTTTTTTCTTTTTGTCATTTTGTGTCTGATGGAGTTGTACCGCTGGTGGCAAACACACCCGTAGCATGATTTTCTCTCCACTGTGGAAAAAGGAAATATCTGTCTTGGAACATATTGATAATACCTCACTTCCTACTTGCTCTGATATAATACCAATGCAATCACGCAATGTAAGAAAATTAGGTTTTGTGATTGAAGTAGGTGTTATTTCATAAATCAGTGATCATATTCTCTTGCGTTTGCAAAGGCTAGAATTACAACCAGCGAAAATAGCATGAAATATAAAATCTGATGAAAGAATGAGGTATAAATAAAAAGAAAGATTATTTATTTGCAGGCATGAAAAGAAGCAGGAAGGGGCACTCTGGACTTGCATGTGGTGAATTGACAAGGAGCCGGCTTGCAGTTTAGGATTACTTCAAGTGCACATTGCACCTGTGTTGTTTTAAACACAAATTGAAACGATTTTTCTACTTGTAATTGGATGTTATGACCCAGCTTGATCCAGCTCCACCTTAACAGCCTGACTAATAACAGCCTATTACACTCTGTTTTTCTCTTTAAACTGAAAAAAAAAAAAAAAACTGGTGGAAAGCTGCACTGTTCCTTTAGTGTTTATTCTAGATTTTTATTCAAGTCTATGGACCAACATCCAAAACAACAGTAAATAAAAGTGATAGAAATGAATAATTTAACAGTGACAATTGACATTTTAAGATCTTAAAACTGTTGTATTTTTTTACCTAACTTTATCTTACCATGGGAATCTCATGATTGGCCCTTGACTGCGCATCATGAAGTAATGTTTTAAAATAGCAATGAGGTGAAGAGAAGACCCCACAGGAGCAGACAGCCTGCCTAATTGTACAGCTAAAATTAGCTTCTTATACTTGTATTCATCTACGAAGAGCAAAACACCACAAAGAAGTATATTGTCACAATAATTAATATGTACCACTACATTTAGTAAGTGTATTTGTCCTGTAGTATAGTATATAGTATACATGTTGATTTAAACATCATATTTGATATTTTTACAGTCACCTTTATAATTGTTTTTATTTTAATACACAGAAAAATGATTATTGCTTTTTCTGACTTTATTAAATGCATTTAGATGTTAAATATTTACTTTTAAATTTTCTGAGTTGTTTCAGTGACACGTGGGTATTTTTACTCCACGTTATCATGTCATACGGCTCTCATGCCAGACCAGAACCTTTTGTTTGTTGATTGATATTGGTGTGGTTCTGAAGTGTGTTTGATAAGACAAATTACGAAAAAAAAGTTTTAGTTGTTCTTCTGTCATAAAAAACTCCCAGTTTTCTAAATTCCACATTTGCCAGAATTAACTTTTAACTTATTTTGGAAACTCTGAATCCTTTTCTTTCAAACAGATATATATGTATATAGCTAGTTTCTTGTAAAATTCAAGCGAAACCATTTGCATTTGAGCTGAAACGTAGCCGTCTCAATGCACAGAAATTCCCTCTGATCTCCTCGTCTTTTTCAACCCACTGGCTCAGAGACGGGCTTTTGCCCTTCGGCCCCAAAGAACGGCAGCGTTTTTCTCTCAGCACCTACATTGTTTGCAGCGGAGGCCTTTATTTAGAAGGCTGCGGAGTAGCATTAAAGATAATTGCACGGCGAGGACGATCTTTCTTAAAGAGCCCTGCATATAAACTGATCACGCTAGGTTTCGACGCCAAGAACAGGCTTTTTTTAAAAACCCTGTTCTGCTGGGTGGAGCAAGAAGTGTAGGTCAGTAATATGAAGGTATGTCTTTTCCTTCAGTTACAAACCAAACACACAGAGCTCTGTCAAATTAGCCTCTGGAGAGCTTGTCTAGCTGAATTTTATGACTCTCTGCAGACTGTGCTTGGTGACCACATCCTTAGATTCCTTGGTCATGGCGAGATGGGTGGAGCACTCTTGCATTTTTTTGTCTTAGTCTGAATTCTCTGCAATCTGCTGCCATGCTATAAAGCACATCGCTGCCGCTGAAGCTCCTCAACAGAACACTCACATAAACGTCATAATTTATGCATTAACTAACATCTGATTTTGATGTCCGTCTTGTGAAAACGTTCCCCCCGGGCTTCCCTACCTTCATGGTGGAAGGCCCTCACAGTGTTGGCCCGGCTGGCCGACCTCTCGGGATACTCGAAGTCGATGTCGTGCGCTCCGGCCTCTTCGGCCTCCCCCGACTGCAGCCGATAGAGGTCCAGCAGGTAGCGGGGCACGGTGACGGAGCGACTGGGCCGCGGCCGCCTCTTGAGGCCGAACATGTGCAGCAGCGTGGCCTCAAAGTCCCGCAACAGTTCATGGCTCTGAGCGGCCGAACGACCCTGCACGCCAGGTACTTTCTTCTTCCCTTCTTCAGGTATCAGACTGGCATGGTTGCTCTCTCCCAGCAGGACTTGGCATAATAAAATGACCATCAGCATTCGATTACCAGGAATCATGATGTCTCTGGTGGGGGCAGCAGATGGAACAGGGCGATAAATGATTAGGACAGGTCTGAGCTGAAGCAGGTGGGTCAGAGGACATGAGGAGAAAGAAGGGTTACTCTTTCCTTTTCCACAATGCATCTCACACAAACTCCCACATCCCACCCTCTTATTTACCCATTCCCGCTAAATGCAGACTAATTACCTTCAATAATGCAGTCATGTTTAGAGTAAAGCAGACTCCCATCAGATAGTCTGCTTTTTGTTTATCTTTTGTGACATCCTCCGAATGTAAACAGCTGGTTCCAGTCTCCAGCATTTTAAATGCAATCCTCTTTCCCTCCACCCTTTTCCACTTGTCTCCTGCACTACAGTTGCACAAGTAAAAGAGGCAGCCCTGGGGTCATAGCAAATGTGTAACTCATGGAGCAAACCTCAGAGCTCTCTCGTTGCTTGCTTGCGTCACATTTAAAGAAAAAGAGGCGCTCTTCCTCGTGCACACACTCAACCCAGCACCTTTGGCTCAGTTCTCAACTAATGCCATGAAAAAAGAAAAGAAAAGAAAAGAAAAGAAAAAAACCCCGAGGGTCCCTGTGAGGGGAGAGGACTGTCCATGTACTTACCGACAGAAAAGAAAGCATGGGAAAACAGTCCATGTTTCTTGGGAGCACGCGATGGACACGTTCTTCCAGGAAATGTTAGGTGGTGTTGGGAGGCTGCAAGAGGGCGTTGGAGTGACCCTGTTCCTGAAAGATACAGTCGAAAACACACGGGGAGGGGGTTGGGGAAGAGGGGGTGATTGTAAACTCAGCGCGGCTGCAAACACTTGAGGTTGCTACATGGTATTTACTTGAAGACCAGCACATGAGAATGTGTGTGTGTGTGTGTGTGTGCGCGCGCGCGTGCGTGTGTGTGTGTGGGTGTGTAGCAGAGAGACCCAGTGTCTCTTTAAGGCTTATCATTTTGGGTTGTGGGTAAGCTAGCTATTTGCTGCAACTGGAATGTAAGGAGGTATGTGCCACAAAACAGACAGCTGATCACTTACTGCTCTAACCTCAACACAGACAGCAAACAGACGTTGTTCAATAACTGCGTCCGACACGGATTAAAGAGGGAAATAATACAGAGCTGCTTAATCTACATAAAACGACGTGCCGTTTGGCTTTGAGAGCTCATTTAAGTTATTATCTGCTGCTGAGTCACACTTATAAAAGAGCCAATTTTGTGAGGGAGTACTGTGAAGCAGCGCAGGCCTTCAATTACGCTTTTTTTTAATTTTTTATCTGGTGCACATCCAAGCAGTAGTATACAGAGAGTGACATGCAGTGCCTTGCAAAAGTATTCGCATCCCTTAAAGGTTTTCACATTTCCTCACTTTATTATTATTATTATTATTATTATTATTATTATTATTATTATTATTATTATTATTATTATTATTTATTTTATTTTTTGTGTGTGTGTGAAAGAGTAACAGGAAATAGTGCGTAATTGTGAAGTGGAAGGAATGTGATACGTGGTGCTTAACCTTTATTTTTCTTCACAAATAAAAGCCTAAAATGTGAGGCATGGATATGGATTCAGCTTTATGAAGAAAAGAGACTGTGGGGCCACCTCTTAACTCTGACATACTTCCTAAAGAAAGGCATTCCCACAGCATCATGCTGCCATCACTATGTGTTTTTGTGCTCATGGTGATAGTCTGACGCCATTTTTTTTAATGTTGCTCCTGACATGACTTGCAACAAACTGCAGGACTGT
Organism: Poecilia latipinna; assembly: GCF_001443285.1. Classification (NCBI taxonomy): domain Eukaryota; kingdom Metazoa; phylum Chordata; class Actinopteri; order Cyprinodontiformes; family Poeciliidae; genus Poecilia; species Poecilia latipinna. Next base: position 248,074 of record NW_015113228.1, on the reverse strand, counting down.
TTCGCTACTTCCTGGCTTTCTTTCACAAAGGCCAGATTTGTGGAGGGCATGGCTTATGCTTTCCCTGCCTACAGATTCTCCCAGCAGAGCTGTGGATCTCTACAACTCCTCTAAATGCTGTTGGCTTAGATCGACAGCCGTGTGTTGGTAGGTTTTCAGTTGATCTATGCTCCTTCCACTTCTGGATGATGCTCCATGAGATTAAGTAGTACTGCGGCATATAACTTAACAACCTAACCTGTTTGAAACTTCTCTGGTTATTCTCCAACAAATCTCAGAGGCCTTTAGAGAACAGCTCTACTTTTACCGAGCTTAAATTCCCCACAGGTGGACTGCATTTGCTAATTAGGTGACTTCTTAAGTAAACTGTGAAGACAGCGCTGGGTTTTATTTGCAAGAGTTAAGGGGCCAGAATACAAACACAGGTTTTCAGATTTTTATTTGAGTTTTTCCTTCTTTTTTTTACTCGAACCTGACAACCGAGCACTACTACTACATTAAATCCAAACAGAAGACATTGAAGTTTGTTGCTGTGATGTGACAAAACGTGGGGAAAAAAAAAAAAAGAAAAAAAAAAACTTAGGGCAGTCTGAACGCTCCTGCAAAGCATTATATTTCCAAGAACAGCATATGCACACTTCTGTTTTGTGCGTGGTTTCCCTGTGCCAGGTTTGGTATCTGTATGATTATCTCAGCGCTTGCATGGCTCACTGTACATGCAATCAAGGATCGTTTTTTTTCCTAACAGCATTAGGGTGACCTCGGCGTGACCCTTCTTTCTCGGTCATGACACTGGAGCCAAAAAGTGTGTAAAAAAAAAAAAAAAAAACACACACACACACAAAAAGAGGCACATCGAGCACGAGCGTGCACACTCCGTCTGCGCTTTTGCACTAAATGTGTGCCGCCGCTCGCATGTTCGTGAGAACTGCGGCGAAGCGAGGGAGAGGAGGGGTCAGAACATGATCAGCTCTATTACCCATGGGGTGCTGGGATAAACGCGTCTGTGTGCGTGTGTGTGTGTGAGAGTGTGTGTGTGATTCAGTGAGTGCACATCTCTGACAACAAACGTTCATTGTACGGAGAGGGCCTCTCCCATGATTACAGGGATTCATAGCAGTGAAAAACAGTGACCATACAGGACATCTTGTAACTGTAACCAGCCACTGAGAAAGCTGCAGGCCACAGCACACAGACAACGCAGTGGTGTGACGATGATGAAAGGTAGTCAGTGAAGATCCTTCATAATTTGAAAAGAAAATTATGTGTTTTCATGTTTGTTAATCTGGGAGATGGGGGAAAAAAAAAAGTTTTAATATTTTCCTGTTCAACTCCTCTCAAACAATCAAACTAAAGCAGGATTTTAACTATAAATTTGTTCAAGTTGCTTTGGATTCAAAAATCACTGCAACCAAGCAGCAGACAAACACTTTTTTTTTTTTTTTTTTGCAATGACAAATGCAGAGCAGGGTGCAATTAGGCCGCAGCAGTAAACTGCCCTTGGCTTTGCTCGGTCCTGCTCCTGCCTCTCCGTCCTCTCCCTCCCTCTCGGTCTCTCTCTCTCTGACCAGAGATAATGTGATCAGACTATGCACATGGCTCTTCAGATGTGTTTCCTGAGGAATTTGACAGGGATGGTGGGAGGGAAGATGGGAACGGGGCAGGGAGGGAGAGAAGAGTGCAACAAGTTGCCACGGGAACAGATCTATGACCTGATTTTAACATTAAAGGCGTCTGCAGCAGCGTGTCTGTCGTAAATGGAAGCTGTGTTTTTCAGCTTGCAGTTACACGGAAGCCATATTGCGCGTTCACACACGACTACGTGCGTTATTATTTTTGGTGGCCTTCCAAATGGAGAGTTTTGTAGAGTTGTAGGAGTTTAGGGCATGCTATCATTACCAAACAATAGTAACACAAAACTCACACTGTGAATTGTGGTTTTCTTGGCTGATTATTTGCTCCTCTTTGAGGTTTGCTTTTTAATTCATTCCTAATTTTATGAAAGATTTGGAAAACAATCACATTCCAGATATAGAGAAGATTTGTTTTTCCAATAAAATAGTTCAAGACAGTTGCTCCTTTGAAGAAGCACTGAAACACATTAAAACGTCCTGCATTTTCTTTGATAGGTTTAGTCGTTTTGAATAAAAACAGAAGATGAAGACATTACAAGTTCATGCCACTAAAGCATTAAGGCATATATCCCTAATGTTTAACTAAGCTCAAAGTGTGTCAAAGAACATGTTACTGGTTAGGAGACATTGGAAGTTGTTTTGATGCAATACATAAATGTGACAGAAAAAAAAAAATAGTTTTCAGAGTTTGACAAGACCTTCAATAAGAGCTTAGTGAGTTCTGATCTCTGACTTTTTGCTTTTCTAAGAAACTAAATAATAAAGACCATGTATCTGAACCCTGGAGATGGGGGGTAAAACAGTAGATGAGGATTCATTTTGATCCGATGTTGCCAGTGAGATACTTTACAGCTAAAGAAGTGCCCTATACTTTTTACTTTTGGTTTTTCTTTTACTTCAAATTCAGATATTTATAGTCCATGAGATCACTGGAAGGAGATTGATGGTAACTGTTTGTTTTTTTTTTTGTTTTTTTTAAATGAACCAGCTTCCCTGTCTTATATCTTCCAACACCTCATAATGAAGAGGCTGTATTATTTTTATTACTGTTATTATTAGTATTGAAACTCATGTTTGAATGCTTGACTTCACAGCCAATGAATTACAGTTGCAAACAAATTGTTTTACAGATTGTAACTGAGCATGGAAAATTTGCCAAATATAGATTTGAATTCAAATTAATTTATTTTCCTTCTTTTTTTTTTTTTTATTGTCACTGCGTGCACCTCTGTACACCGGAGTAAAAACTGTTGTACTTATCGCATTATTATTTAGAAAAATATTTTTAATCAGTCAAGACCATGATATTTGAGCGGATCGGGGGGCAAAACAAACAAACAAAAAAAAAACAGTCGAAGCGCAGGAAAATCGGACGCTTTGTTTGGAAAAGAATCTCACTATCTTGGTTGTGTCATTCCATAAGTATTCGGGCACAAACCGACCAAAACCTGTTGCATGTTAATGATCACATTCATCTCCCTTCATCTCAAACCGGATCGTCAAAGCGCAAGGGAAACCGTTTTCATTACAGAAATTTAGTTCCGAATTGTTTTCAGGCTTCCATCACAATCGTTCAGACGCCCCAAAACAAGAGAATAAATATCCCAATAAAAATACCGTAAATCGTCTAAAGTTCCTCCTATACATTCTGAAATGTTCTGTTAGTCAAATCTGCGAGAAGTGTGAGTGTTTCAGGCAGCCGAGGAGCGCTTACCATCAGTAGAGGTACAGGTATCCTGGTATGAGAAAGGAAAAAAAAAAAAAAAGAAAGAAAAGAGATGACTCAAAACAGTCCAGGCGCTCCGCCGTAAAAAAAAAAAAAAAAAAAAAAGAAAGAAAGAAAATGAAAGAAAAAAAAAATTGAGCCTTGGAGGAGAAGTTGGGTGACTTTTCAGCACATTTATCCTTCAGTGAAAGCTCTAAAAGCCGGCTCTCAGGCAGTGCGGCGGGTTTTCCAGAACAGTCGGTGCGCAGAGGACGGGCAAACTCTCCAAATGATCCAGCATCTACGGTTCCTACAGTTTTTATGTGTCCGCCCAATTTGCCCTCCTCCTCCGTCCCCTTGCCCCCACCTCCCTCAGCTGTCTCAGACACCTTGGATAACCCACCTTCTTTCCTCCTCCGCTTGAATATAGGAAACCGCTCACAGTTTTTATTTATTTATTTTTACATGCGAAACTTAGTGACATTTGATCATAATTAACTTGATGCAACTATATACTCCCATGTGGGGTTAATTTGAGATGTAAGAAGAGTTGGTAAATTAAAAGAGGACTATCTATCTATCTATCTATCTATCTATCTATCTATCTATCTATCTATCTATCTATCTATCTATCTATCTATCTATCTAATTCCTGATTCTAACAGTGGAGCATAGAGTTTAAAGTGGTGATGCCAGTATCAAGTGTCTCTGAAGTTAGTTTACTTTTCCCCTTTAATATAGATTTTTATGAAACGGGAAGAAAGAGGAAAAACGTCAGTCATGTAATTAATCCACATCCTGTGTTTCTCTTAGCTCACTTACAGTACAGTAACTTTTGAACACTTTGATTTATTGAAAATGACCATGAACACATATAACATGGCTACATTTTTGAAATTCTTGAAAATGTTGACTCCTATGCAAACCTTTGACCTAAAGCAAGTTACACAAAATGACAGCAATCTCAAGCTCTGTTTTGTTCATTAACAGCGTTTTGCTGCCCACTTCTTTGGCAGATTTTTTGCTTTTTTTTCTACTCATTATGAAAGAGATTTTTACAAGTGTTGCTGCATTTATGAGGGATTGTTTGAAAACGGCAATTTAAAAGATTATTTCCAAGAAACTTGCTGTCACTTAACTACCTATCAATCTGTTGTAATTTGCTTGTGTTAAACAAAACTTGTGTGCATAAGCCCCCCAGCTCTAGCCTGCAGTTTAGCACTGTGTGTACCAAAACATAGGTTCATCAAACACTCCTGGCCATTTGGGATGCTGAAAAAAAAAAAACCCCACTTTGGCTGACTTCATTGTTATAATTATCTTAAGTAATAATTGGTACATTATACTAACATAAATTGCATCCTGATTAATAATACAAAACAACCCACAGCAGTGGTAACTTAATAAAAAGCTGTGAATAATCTTATTGTTTTCTTTTTTATTCCCTTTTCCATGGGGGACCAGATTTTATTTATAACATTTATTTTTTAATGATTCTTTTTTTTTTGTTATTATTATTTTAAAATCACTAATCCCAACTAACCACACTGTTCCAGAACAAAATCGGTCTGGTTAAAAAAATAAATAAAAACTGTTGTTTTAAGTTGTTGTTTCAGTCAAATTTTATTTTATTTGAAGCGAAAGGCCGAGCCAGTCGGAGCTCACTTGGTTGCAACTTGACACTTTGCCACCAGATGTCACATTGTAGAGGCATAATATATAAACTAAACTGTAAGTGTTATATTTACCAAAACTCAATCGGGCAGAGATGCATTCAATGGCTATTTTAATTGATTGATCATTTTTAAATGATCTATAATCTAACCCTGAAGGTACGCTGATGTAAACAAGCAAAAAACCCCCCCCCCCCTCAATTAATCGCTAATGCGTAACCACTAGCAGAAAAAAATCTTAGTGGTGCGTAAAGTTGGTCTTTTTAAACATCTTCACTGATTTCTAACAAAGTACATTTTACAATTTTGTGGATCATTTAGAAAATATTTAAAAATATAACTATTTTTAAAAAAAAAAACAAAAAAAAAACAACTTCTCATTTGTTTTACTCTTCTTTAATTTGCGACACAATGACAAACACATTGAGCTCATTTCACAGCAGGGTGTTTCTACTTTGAGGCTCAAACGCACGATATTGCAGCGTTGCCTCAGAACGATGTGCTTATCCTATTCGATGCATCATACGCCAAGACAAGTCCACACACGCATCAGTTTGGGCCCGTTAACCACGCAAGCTGAAAAACAGAAACACGCTGTGAAAACAAACAAAGCGCCCTTGTGGAACAGTTTGTTGCAGACAGATAAGATAAAGATCGGCCTATCATTTTCATGTACCAGTTAAAAAGGATGAAACAAAGTCACATTTCAAGTCATCACAAGTAAAATATCTTTCACTGCGGCTCAATTAAGGTTTTTATTTTTTGTTTTGCTTTGTTGGGAGCACAAGCAATGACGCGGATGCCCCCTTTTCCTTGTTGTTGACCAGGCTTAGCCTCTCTGAGCCCACTCAGGACCTGCTGCGTGTGGCTCCGACCCACCAGAAGTGAGTGTTCAACTTATTTAACAATGCTAGAAGCCTCTCCTTAATTTTTAATTTCCTAGGAAATGTCGATATGAGGGCATTCTGTGTATGACAAGTTGTTTTGTTATATTTGTGTGTCTGGAAAATTCACCTTCCATTCCTTTCTACTGACTGAACAACACTCTCTGATCTTTAGACTTTTGCCTTTGGATGTTTTTTTGGGGTGGAGGGTAGGTCAGCAGTACTTTGTCGCTTCTCGGGAAGAGAGGGGCTGATCTCACTTCTGTGACAGTGTCACTGAGTCCTGCTCGGAGTCACTCACCTGTGGACGCCAGCCAGTAACCAGCAGAAGCTCAAAGGCGACCCCACCACCTCGACTCCTGAGCGCGATGTGGTACTGCAGCGTTTTTGCCTCTTTTCACTGCTGCAGACGTCCACCACAAACATGGACCGAACCCAAGCTTTTGCTCAAGCACAGGTTTCTTTTTGGAACAGTCCTCACATCCAGCTGCCTCCTGTTCGCTTGTCCTGTCATCCCCAAACTCATTCCGGAGATGTGGAACTCTGCAAGTGGTGCAAAGGGTTAAGGGAACTAAGAAGGACAAGGGGAGCAGAGTTTGAGGATGGCTCAAACAAACTATTTTAATCCCTGTAATGGAATTGGCATGTAAACTCCTGAACATGGAAGTAAACATGAAGAAATGGAGAGGGTTGGACATGAGCGGTGTGGAAAACTTCCTGATTGCCCCCACTGAACCGACTGCAGCTTTCCCTCCTTCCTAAGAAACACTGAAATTCTTTCTCAGCTTTTGTCCTCCAGTTTGGACTCACAAGTCACTTTGGTGTACGAATCACTAAAAATGGACCGGACACCCGTTTGCCTCCAGAACTGCCTTAATTTACCAACATGTCATAAATATTTGTCAGATGTTTTTGTCCACATTGACATGACGGCACCCCACAGTCACTGCATCCATGATGCAGATCTTCTGCACTACCACATCCCAACGGTGCTTGATTAGATTGAGATAACGAGTTTATTGAACTCATTGTCATAATCATGAAACCAGGTCCAGATTAATGGAGCTTTGTGGTGCCTTGTCCTGTTAGACATACAAATAAGAACATAGTTACAACATGCTTATGAAGGGATGGATATGGCGGACAGTAATACTTGGCTTTGAAGTGATGCTCCATTGGGAAACAGAGTTTTAAATAAAAAAAAATGTTGATAACTATTGAGTCAGTAAATAGTAAATTTAATTAAATTGAGATAAGCAGTAGGATTGTTCACGTATTCCTACTTCTTTTCAAACACTTCTTGTTCTTGGCTATGTATGCACAGGTTTTAGCTGTCCTATTGATTGCTTCTTGCTTTTAAAAACATGTTTGAAATAAATCAAATCAAATCATGCATATCGTCGTCAATTAAAAACACAACCAAAGCTAAGTTAGGTTGACAGTCGTGATCTTTCTGAAGGATTTATTTTTCTTTTGCTGAAAATAAAGTGTTTCCTATTAACATGAGAGAAGATAAAGTTGTTGTCTTGTTCATTTAAATGGTGCCCTGATAGTTTCACATACCTTGGTATCAATTTTACTTCTTCATATGACAAAATCTGCCAAAAGAATCACACATCATCTAAAGCAGAGCTGGAGCAATGGATGGGACTTCCTCTATCTTTAATTGGTAAAGTTAACACAATTAAAATGAATGTTTTACCTAAATGTGTTTACTTATTTAATTGTATTCCCTTAAAAGAAAGTCCCAATTACATTTGTTTTAAAGATTCGGATATGGCAATATCTCTGTGGATATTGCCATATCCATTTTTATGGCGAAAAAGGCTTCTTAACTTGATTTTCAATTAAAAACAGAATATACTGTTTTACACTAATCGTAAATTTTAATTGGTTATACATTCTCATCAAATATATCTATCCAAAAAAAACATAAAAACAAAATCAAGCAAGAGTTATCTTTATTTAGTTGACCTAACAAGATCGGACAATGGACTATTAAAAAGTGACCTTTCCAAGCCATCTCTTCCCTTAACACTTGCTGGAAAACATAACCAGCTCCATTACAAAGCAACATCATCAAAGACACTCTAGTGAACGCGGTTGAGTCTGTCAGACGATCAGGACTTGTGAGTGATGAGACTTTAATGTTTGTCCATCTTCTGTTGTCACTGGTGCACACCTTCTCCTGCCAGATATTATCAAAGGCAGCTGGTCAAGTGAGCAGGAACGGGGTCGGAGAGGGGGGGGGGGGGGGGGCTTTAAATGCTTTCTTTCCTTGTCCCCGGGGCGGGGGGGCACGCGTGGGGGTGCAAACCT